>NC_057353.1:26352500-26565000 GCF_016509475.1 Prionailurus bengalensis | reverse complement strand
TCTCTCACAAGGGATTATTCATTGGATATCTCTAGTATGAACTAATTATTGTACAGGAGGATTTTGGCATAATACCTCCCTGCCTTGTATTTCGCAGAAATGGACCTGAGACAGGGATTTGCATCAAGTGGTTCATTAAGAAATGTTTCCAGGAGAGGCCAGTAAGAGAGCAGGAGAAACAGAATAAAGAAGGGGAAGGGGAAGGGGGGCAAACAAGGAAGTGATTTCAGGCCAAGTCCCTCCCTCAGAGACCAGTTGAGCCTGAACTTGCAAGGGATCTGTGAAGTGCACATTGTGTCTGAACATTGTCTCCTCTGAGGCATATCAGCTATGCTGGAGTGGTGTAAACTCAGGCAATTCAGTTCTCTGCAACTGAATATCAAATGACTCCAGTAAGAGGAGGGAAATTCCCCCAAAGAAGAGTAATGAGTCTGGGCTGTCCGTAGCAAAGACACCCAGGGCCAGTGAAAGCGGCAGAGAAATGACAAAAGGCCTCTGAGGCATGGCATCCCCAGTAGGTGCCATTGTATATAAATGCTTAGAGTATTCTTGGACACATTTTTTTAAGAAAGATATGAACTGAGCTTCCATTGCTTTGGTGAAGTTAATCACACAAGCTCTGATAAACTTTCTTTAAATCTTGTTTCATCATCTTATCCTTTAAAGTGTCTCTCCCCTTGGGCACCTGGGTGGCTTAGTCAAGTCTCCAACTCTTGACTTAGACTCAGGTCATGATCTCACGGTGAGTTCAAGCCTTGCATCAGGCTCTGCGCTGACAGTGCAGAGCCTGCTTAGGATTCTCTCTCTCTCTTCCTCTCTCTGCTCATGCTCTCCCTCTCTCAAAATAAATAAAATTAAAAAAAAAATAAATCAAATAAAATATCTTTCCCCTCTTTTGGTGGTGGTGGGGGATCTTTCTGATTTTGCAAGCTTCTTTATGAACATTTAAGCAATATTTTAAATTTCTTTTTTAAATATTTACTTATTTTTGAGAGAGACAGAGTGCAAGCAGGGGAGGGGCAGAGAGAGAGAGGGAGACCCAAATCTGAAGCAGACTCCAGGCTCTGAGCTGTCAGCACACAGCCCAATACAGAGCTCGAACTCACAAAGTGTGAGGTCATGACCTGAGCCAAAGTCTGATGTTTAACCCACTGAGCCACCCAGGTGGCCCTTAAGCAATATTTTAACACAATATTTCTGAAGCCTGTTACCCACAACCTAAGTCCCATTTGTAAGTTTAGGAGCAATGCCAGGCGCAGATTCAAAGTAATACTAAATTATATTTGGCTTCGGTCAACATTTAGCACTTTGACTAAGTCTGATGAACCCTGGAACCTGTGTTCCATCTCTGTCTTAGTTTGGGTAATCCACCAAGGTCCTCTAGATTTGATTCACTATACTAGGGATGCAATGGATTTCAGTTGGTTGAATGGGATATTTCTTAAAGATAAAATATCTGGGCCTTGCCATTCTGTACCATATAACACAGGGAAACTTTCTGAGCAAGGCTCAAACATTAAGTTAGGTGAAGGAGAATGTAAAGGTTTCATATACCCAAAGCTTAATTTCTACTTAATATAAGCTGGGATATACCGTATAACCAAAACCTGTTTCAAACTTGGTAACTTGCTATACTTTATCATATTGGAGCTGCTCTATAGAAGGACACTGTTTCAGAGTTCTTAATCTCATTCTTCATATAACAAGTAAACACCATTTTGAGATTTTAGACTATTCCTAAGAACCACTACCCCTAGTTTTTATTCAGTAGATGTGGAAAGCAGGTTGGTAGACTGATGAGAGAAACTGCCTAATGGTCATCTTCCTGTAGATATCTTTATCCAAAGTAGATGCTAACAATAGAAAGCCGAAAGTATCATATACCTGTCGGGTTTAGTAACTACTCAGCTTTGTTCTTTCATCGATAGGAAGAGAAGAGGAAGGACACGGCAGATAAATGTTTTGAATGGCATCCACTTTTTTGTCATTCACTTTTACTTATCTGTTTCTTCTGTACCTTGGTTGGCAAAGAAGGCACTAACACTTAGGTTCATAGAATTTAAATTGTATACCAAACTTTAGATTGGGGAACACAAACCAGCACTTAATTATACTCTGGCTACTATACTCATGATCTCTAAAACTGGATCATTTTAGTGTAATGTGCTCCTCATGAGGTGCTTGCTACTGTGCATAGAAGAGGTACTTATTTCAGGGATTTGGGAAAGATTTGAACAGTTTCCAGAGCCACACCTAACTCCATCCTTACCCACAATGTCTATAAAGAAGACAAACGTATCCCATGTTGAAATAATGTTCTAGACCTCAGATAAGAGTCCCTCCTGCCTGAGTGCCACAGGAGCAAACAGAAATTTAAATAACATTTATGGCCCTGTTAATGCTCCACTCGGCCCAGAAACACAGTACATACATTGTCAATCCCCAAATACCAAGCCAACTCTGGGTCTTCTGATCCCAAACAAGACTGAATATGTGGCCCTAGCCAATCAGATATTTCTATTTTCCTTCTCCTTGTTTTTATTCTTTATCCTATAAAGACACCCTGACCCGTCGTGCATTTCTCTGGAAGAAGTTTGTCAGCTTCAGGAAGTGTTAAAGTGGTTTTTTTTTTTGTATAGCATAAGTAGTCTTATTTAATAACTTTTAACACACAGTAATTGAACACATGAGAAAAGTGAAGGTCAGAAAGTCTGTGACTCGCTATCCTCTCCTCAACAACCATAACACCTGATAGACCTGTATACCCATCCTTGCTTATCTCCTCTTCATCTCTCAACACAACAAGACATGAATGCCATGCCCAGAATGCCACCAGTTTCCCTCACTAAGAATGCACATCCTCTCTTGGTTGTAAATCAGTGCTCGTGTTCCAGTTCTTGTCTGTCTTGTGGTCTGCAATATTTCACAATGTGACTGTTTTCACTTCCCCAGGTTTTGTAGTTTAACACTCTCTTGGGTTTCCTCTTACTTTTGGTCCCATTTCCCCATAGTAATTCATTTGTATGCATGTATGTGTGTCTGTATGTATGTGTACATAATTTATTTATTTTTCTTGTTCTCTTTCAGTCTTTAAAATGAAATTTACAAGAGGCTTCCCCTGGCCACTGTCTTCTCATTATATATCCATTGCTTGCTTGATTTAATCTCATGGCTGTAATAATTATTTAATTGATGAGTTGAATAGCTATGACTTCTACCTACGTATTTCTCCTGGAATTGAAGTTGAGGTCTTAACCATTCACATACAAATAAGAGAGAGACAGAGACAGAGAAAGGATCCTAGCACTTCCCTAAGTTTTCATATGCACAGCTGGATAAAAGTTAATAGAATTCATCTTAATTAGAGACTACAGGATGAGAAGTACATGTGCAGATTGAGATTATATATTGAGTTTAATTTACTAAAGTGTGATGGACTAGTAGGTCATCTTAATGTTGATGAATAGACCCCATAGGAAATATATGAGAGGGACATAACAGATTTGAGAGTAATCAGTAAATAGTTGGTAAAGGAAAAAGAGCATGAAGAATGGAGAGGATATTTCAGAGAACACACAGTCTGAAGACAGAAGAGACAATATGTAGGGAAACAGATCTGAAACATGATTATGAGTTCAACTTGGGACATATCTATAACATCAAAATGTAGAGTTCCAGGAGACTGTTTTTCTATTGGCTCCTCAGATCCCAAGAGTTTCTCAGGGATCAATGTGAGGTACCAGAAAGGCAACATGGAAGGGTCTTGGAGTTTGGGAGCTTTGGAGCTTTGAACCAAAGCTCTTTGGACTCTGACTCAGTTAAAGAAGCTTTTGCATTGAAGAACATCTCATCATCCATCCATTCATTCATTGCTGACATTAAAGTTTGCAAACCACCAAAGGAAACATATATTTATTTGGCTGAGAAAATTGAGGCTTAAAACACGTTAAACCATTTGACCAAAGTCACACAGCTTCTAAGTGACCAAGAATAAACGTGAGTGTTTTTCCATTATGCTGTCTTCTTAAACTGTTTTCAACATTCATTTTATGTTCAAAGCGTCTTTCAGTTCTATGCCTTTCTTTGAATCCCCATTCATACTTCCTTAATTAACACTATCTCAGGTGTCTCAGAGATTATACAAAAAACTTCCTCTAGATGTGCCCAGCACCATTTCACCCTGCCTCATCCTCAATTCATTTTCCAAATTAAGCAATCTTTCTGAGACAAACCTGATTACATAAGTCAATGGCTTAAATTCCTCAGCAGCTCTTAATTGTCAAGATAAAATACAAACGCATAACTTACAAAGATTCCTCCTTATGCAATTTTCATTTTCATCTCATAGAAGACTCTCAATTTGCTAATAACTGTGTACTTTTGTGTTCCAAGTACTTTTCAGTGACTTGTGTTTAGGTTAATATATGGGAAGACACGTCTTAAAATTTAGTATCCAGGGGCACCTGGGTGGCTCAGTCGGTGAGCAGCTGATTTCTGCTCAGGTCATGATCTTGTGGTTCATGGGTTCGAGCCCCTCATCGGGCTCTGTGCTGACAGCTCAGAGCCTGGAGCCTGCTTCCATTCTGTGTTTCCCTCTCTCTCTCTGCTCCTCCCCTGTTTGTGCTCTGTCTCTCTCTAAATAAATAAACATTAAAAAATTTTTAATAAATAAAATAAAATAAAATTTAGTATCCAATTATTACATGATTAGATATTGTGATAACCGTTTTATTTTATTTTTTTAATTTAAAAAATATTTTATTATCTTTTTTTATTTTGAGAGAGAGAGAGAGAGAGAGAGAGAGAGAGAGAGAGAGAAGGAGAATCCCAAGCAGGCTCCACACAGTCATCGCAGAGCCCAAAACGGAGCTTGATCCCAAGAACCGAGAGATGATGACCTTAGCTGACATCAAGAGTTGGATGCTTAACCAACTGAGTCCTATGTTGTAATAACTGTTTTAAAGGAAAATTTTTAAAAAGGTGCTATGAAAGAGATTAAGAATAATAATAATTTAAACTAGATTTTCAGGAAATGCTTTTTCTTGAAAGAATCATTTAATTTGAGATACACAAGGTAGATAGGAGTAAGCCAAGGAAAGATTCCAGAGAAGACATATCCAGAAGGAGAAACAGCACTGGTGAAGGTCCTGTAGTAGAAAAGAGACTAGTGTCTCTAGGAAACAGAAATAAGGCTAATGTGGTTGAAGCCTAGTGAACAAGAAAAGAGCTGGAAGGGAGTTAAAAATGAGGTGTGCAGACACTAAACTGTAGAGTTATTAGAACGAGATAGTCTTTCTTTGTCTCTCTCTCTCACCATCCCTCTTTCTCTCCTCTTGTCCTTTGCACTTTCTATTTTAAGCTAAATCTTCCGCTACCACAGAAGTCATTTCTATGATGTTTCTATAATTAACTTCATTCTTCAGGACACAGAGTGGATGTTACCTCATTTGGAAAGTGTATGAGTCACAACAGACCGAATGCTATAACAAACAGCTTCAAAATTTCAGTGCTTAACCTGTTAAAGTGTATTTATCTCCTATAAAAATCCAATGCATATGTTCCTAAATAGGCAGTTTTTTGAGGGCCTTTCTTCTTAGTGGTGACTCATGAACCTGACTCAGTCCAAATTGTGTCTCCAGCACTCCCTGGGGATTTAGGGCCATTTATTTTCAGTCACTCTATGGGAAAAGAGAGAGTAGAGTAACACAGGGGAGGTTTTTATGGGTCAGAGTTGGACGTGACTTGAATAATTCCAGCCCATATTCAATTGGCCAGAATTCTGTCCACGGCCACTCCTAACTGCGAAGGAGTCTACTAGAAAGGAACAATGGATATAGTGAACAACTAGCTACTCTCTGCCACATTTCTTTCTTTTGACCACCAAATAAATACCCATTTCAACTTTTCTCCCATCTAAATAATACAATCGACCCATCCCTAGGGAGACAGCCTCAATTTCTATCCAGTTATTTGTCCATACTAAAGTCTAGGATCGCAGAAGGGTGTTGTCCCAGCCATAAAATCTACATGTGTCCCTTCATGGTCTCTCAAAACATGAACTAGAAAGTCTGGTTGTTTTCAATGCAACTTTAAGCAGGCACAAAATAGCTGCCTGCTTAGAGATAGAATAAAAAACATGGGGAGTCACTGCAATACAGCAAATGTGAAATCCTGTTGAAATTAGGAAAGAAGGAAGGAAGAAAGGAAGAAAGGAAGGAAGGAAGGAAAGAAGGAAGGAAGGAAAGAAGGAAGGAAGGAAGGGGAAGGAAGGGGAAGGAAGGAAGGAAGGGAAGGAAAGGAAAGAAGGAAGGAAAAAAGGAAGGAAAGAAGGATGGCAATAATTTAGAACACCATTTCAAGTATTAAGAATTCAACATTTTAAAAATAATGATGATAATTGTTCACATTAGACACTAGGTTAAGAACTGCAAATTTTTTTTCTCCTTTAAATCCTCACAGCAACCATGTGAGTTAGGTATTATCATTACTTCCATTTTACTGTTAAAGAAACCAAGTTCACAGAGTTTTAACAACTTGTCTCAGTTCTCACAGATATTAATTAATTGGGGCTTGATTTCATGATTGCCTGACAAAAATTAAGACTTACCTGTTATTATATACAACTTTTGTATCATAATCCGAGTAGCTAAATGGCCATTTGATTTATCATTACAAATTATTACAAATTACATATCAGTGAAAAATTCACTAAACATTCAGAATACTGGTAAGAACAGTAACCACTATAATATTTATTTTAAGGGTTTTGAGAGTATCTACAAATAAAACTATCCTATTTAGACACAAAATCATTTAACTCTGAACCTAAAAATTCATGAAATCTCAATACATTTGAACAACAATTTCAAATTTTCCAATTGTTACTAACTTAGTGCCTTAGGCATCACTTTCCATTGCTATAGCATAGTTATGAAAAGATTACTAGTCGATACCTAATTTTAAGATTTATTTTCTTGATATGTTGCTTATTAATAAATAGCTTTATCATAGTTCACCTCAAACTTATCTAATCCAAATAAATTACCATCAACCAAATAAAGACATTGTTCTTCTTCCATAACTTTTCCATAGAAATATGAACAGCATTTCTGACCCAGTGTAAGTATAAAGGTACATATTGCTTTCTGTGGAAAGAATTATAGAAGTTGCTTAGTCTTAAAATGACAATTAAAGCAATACATTAAAAAAGCTGATGAACTACTCTCATAAAACACTATCTTAACTAAGAGTAAAAATGGACTCCTCAAAAAGACTTTCAGCCATTCATCTTTCAGAAAGGACATGTACATAGGGAAAATATTGCTGATGGTAGTTGCATTTTTTTAAATTGAAAAAAAGTATTGAAATAGAAAGGGATTCTTTAAATTTACCATTCTCAGAATGCACGATGCTCACTGTTTTGTAACATTTTTATTCAGTAGAATGCATTCTCTTTTTTTCAATAAGCAAATGCTTTTTTTCCTACGGAATTTCCAAGGATATCTGGAAAATGTAATTACAGTTTTGCTATCACATATTAATTTTCTTTGCTTCAAAATAAGGCACACAGTTCCAATAACGTTTCTGTTTTAATATATGCTTTCTCTGTAATTCATTAATGCAATTGGCTTGCAACTTTTGCCTGGACTTTGAATTTGTGATTTAAAAAAGGCAAATACAGCAATTAAGAGCCTGGAAGAAATCCCTTATCAAATTAGAATCAGCTGGCAAATTTGGATCTTAGCTAATTAACTGTGCTCTTAAGAATTTTTTTGAGAAATGAACTCAATTTAAACTAAAATTAATTAAATTAAAATACATTCAAACATCAGATGGATCAAAACCCATTAATTTCAGCTTAGCCAGTGCAATCCAGCCAACTCTTATATTCTGACCTGCTGTAACTCTCACCCCAAGCAGTTACACAGTTAACATTACCGAGTATGAGGATTACGCACTAAACAGTGTCAGATACCGTCAACTTGGCCTAATAAAATTATATGTAGCACTTTTATAACTCAAACATAAATAAAAGTGAAAAAACAAAGTAGTCCTTTTCTTTCTAAAGCAGTGTCATTAAGTTGACATAGAGAAAACTGTTTCTACTTTCTCAAAATGAGAATTTGTTTCCTTTGCAAGTATTCACTAAACTGGTCCCTATAGCCATTTTACTGCGGTGTGTACACAACAAAGGACATTTTGGGGCTGTGCTTTGTTTTCTTTATGTTACATCCTTCCTCTCTGCACACACACTTTTTGTCTGGCATTTTCTTCCCCAGATACACTTTAGTCTTGGCACTATCAAAAGAAGGAAAAAAAAATAACCTATTTTATTGGATTCTTTCAAAATAATAAATAATAAGAAAACACCTTCCTTATGTGATAGATTTTAAAAGTTCGGAAGGAAGAATATTTATAAAATGTTGACAAAATATTTTTAACAAGAAACTTAGAGCTAAAAGGGCAATGCCAGCCTGACTTTAAGAACCTTAAACAATTATATATAGGTAACTTTCAATAAACAAATGGCTTCAGGTGAGATGAAATGGGAGAATGGTTAGTTTGCTTATACCTCATAATAACCATTATGGGGTGGGGAAAAGGGGGGCTGTTTTCCCTAGACAGCATTGTTTATGCGTCTTATCCCAGTAAGCTCGATAATTATTAGCAGTGCCTTGGTTTCAACACAAAGTATATAGTTACTTAAGTATAGGATACCTTTTGTGTGATACAGGTGCCAATATTTAGAGAAGTCTGTTCGATTGCATGAAAGTCACATAGCATGAGTTTCAAAAAAATTGGAGCAGTCATAAGATGGCCAGAAAGACATAAATAAAGTAAGAATAGGCTAGAGTAGACTTGACTAGACTAGAATGAGTATCTCTTGAAAAGCAAAGGAAATTGCACTTATTTACAGTTTTTTTTAAAAAGTCTTTCATGGGCTAAGTGTCGGTTTGGATAACACTTCCACAGACAGAGCTGGCAGGCTTCAGTAATTTAGTTTATTGGTCTACAAAGCAAAGTAACAGAAACCTAGCTCAGCGGATGTTCAATTTTATCTCCTTTTCCATTCCTCTTTTTGTATCTGTTTCATAGTGTATATAATAGCTCAATAGTATTCAATGGGCTTTAAACAAATAACGAAACATATTGGAGGCATGATCACAAAATCTATACTGATGGGCGAGGCAAACAAATTGGTTTTGCCAATGCTCATCTAAAATATGCCGAACTTTATTAGGCACTGGATATATTATGAACACTAAGAACATAGTCTCCCCATCATTCACTATTTAAAGAGCCCTGAACAGTACCTAGAGCATTTTGACCATATTATATTATCATCATTACATATTGTATTATGTAAAAATGAGAATAGTGTCACACATATAATGTTTATCTTCATCGTTTGTGTTCGATGTCGCACCCAATATTCTTAGTTTAATGTCACCTAAATAAAATTTCCTACGTAACGAAAGTCAAATTTTGTTCTCATGATCTAGCAAAAGGCTAAAATGGAAACATTTAAAAGAGTAATCATTACTGAGGATATTAATTAACTGCTTAAAAAGTCATTAGGAGAATAACTAAATTTATTCAAAAGATCATTAACATGTAACATTATATCAGCACATGCAACAATGCTGTATACACATACCGTACCGTGTTAAGGCTTTAGCATACTGGATTTTTTAAAAATTGATGATGTGGCAAACATTATACCTTTAATTTAAATTAGAACAACCCCAATTCCTGGCCATCTTGAATTTAAAGCCACATTATGTAAGACACATGGTGCATTTGTAACATATCTTTCGGATGATTGCTCTTCACTCTTTGAAATGGACATTGAGGCTATAGTGTTCATGTATGTTGAATTTCTGGCATTCTTTACGGAGAAACTACAAATTTTCAATGTTTGATGTAAGACAATCTTTCAGTATGTAGAGTTTCTATTTTTACTTATAAAGAAATAGAAATTATAATCTCAACACTTTAACTACAAATATGGTTTTTACTTTCAATGTATCAGACTACATTTCTTTTAACATCAGCAGAAAACTAGCACATAGAAGGGAAACCATAAGTGCATAATAACTCATTCTCTACTGCCAATTTCATACCAAATACTGAAAACAAAGCAAATAACATCACATGAAACCAAATTTCAGAACCCGTAATTTAGTGTCTACCACCACAGGATGGGGTCATATAGTTACAAAATTAAGCCTAAGTATAATTTTCATCATCTGTGCAAGAATTCTTTCTGTAAAAGTAGTAAAGCTCGGAAACAAGCCCGTTTGTGTGGACATGGAGGTTAAACAAGCCAAATTTCCATTGGCATTTGTTTCTGATCCACTGATAATAAGAGTTTAAATCTCAGGGCACCTTGGGGGCTCAGTCTGCTAAGCATCCGACTCTTGAATTCAGCTCAGGTCACGATCTTAGGGTTCATGGGTTCAAGCCCTGCATCCGCCTGTGTGCTGACAGTGTGGAGCCTGCTTGGGATTCTCTCTTTCCCTCTCTCTCCCTGCCTCTCCCTTGCTGGCTCTCTCTGTCTCTGTCTCTCTCCCTCAAAATAAATAAACAGCAACAACAACAAAAGAGTTCAAGTTTCTATTTTAAGTTGAAGAAAAATATCTTTGATATTTTTTTGCTTAATGGAAAATTGAATAAAAATATTATGAATAATTTATACTATCTTAAGCCTGTTTTTATCTTTCTTGCCATGGTCTGAACAGATAAAAAGATCATCAGCCCTTTGTCCCCCAAAATAGAAATACATACAAAATTGTTTGAATGATTGCAGTGAAATACATCATTTTTTACTCACAATTCAGTTATTACAATTAAAGTAGAAAAACTGTTAACAATATTATGTGGTGCTACTATAAATAAGACATTTCAAAAATGAAGATATTTAGTTTGAGAAAAAAAAAGAATGATTTTTATTTTTCAAAACTTATTCGTGTTTTGCTATACCAAAGCCTGTCAATATAAAATGTTTCGATCATGTACTAAGAGCATAGTGAGGAGACTGAGTCTGAAGTCTATGGTATCTATACTGACGGAAATATCCAGAAACAAATCAATAAGCGCCAATTTTCTGGATTCTAAGACACACTGTTAATTAACACTTTTTTTGTTTTCAGGAAAAAAAAAGCAGAAAAAGCTGTAATTGTACATACATTTATAATAGTAAGCTTCAAAAATGTTAAAATTCCAAACATGGTCATCTTTGAACTGCAGAAATATGGCATATCTGCATATGTTTACTTGGGTCTCTGTTTTTAGAAGGTCCTTATACAGAATGTTGTTGATTTGCATAAATAAATAGAAATACCCTTATCCATAAGTAAGACCATCCTTCTGTTCTGGGCTTACAGTATATTTGATGATTTATTTTTATTCTATCCAAGTTGAACCAAGAGATATGGGCTCTGATTCTGGGACTGCCACGGTCTGAGTGACCACACCTGGTAGGTCACTTGCCTCTTCTGAATTACAGTGTCTAGCCTGCATTGAATGAGCTGCAAAATTCCAGCCTTATCTTCAAATCAAGGAAAAGGGTGGAGGTGGTAGAATTTAGGACTAAACTGACTCCCTTGGAGAAGGACTCAATATGAGTTTTTGAGGAAGTCACGGTGGCAAAGCACTTATATTGCACAATGAAGGAGCTTATGGTCATGGTAAGCAGCGGCCAAGGAAAGTTTATGGCTAGGGCTCTCAGAGCAGGGAACTGGATGGAGTGCAAAGAAGGAGCACAGCCGAGAAGAGGCTAAAAGGGAGGAAGGTGTACATTTTAAGCCAAGCAAACATTCAGCCAGCGTAAGGGATGCCATCCAAGCCACAACTTATTTACTGCTCCTGGGAAGAGAATAGGAAGTGTAATATTATAGCAAGGGCCCAGGTTGGGCCTGGAGGCAACCCCTGACTCTAAAATACATTCTGCCCATAACTGCTAATAAAAATTTAAAAATTGTCTGAAACTTAAGTGTCTGATTTTCTAATGTCATTCCTAAGATACAAAAGATAAATATGTGACATGGTTTCAAATGAACAGGGCAAAAAGTAGATATGTTGTCTTTTGGGGAGAGATTTTAACACACTCTCTGTGTGCACACTTGAATTTACCCTTCCTTTATAGCTACGCCATAATGTTGCTGTGCAGAATAAATATTATAGTTAGATCATTTAGCACAATGATCAGCAATGATTAAGTGCTTTTAAGATATTTTTAGTATTATTCCCCAAATTATAACTTAAATTCAAAATGTTACTTTATTTTGAAAACAAAGTTCAAGACACTGGCCTAGATACAGTGGGATTCAAAGATAACCAAGTCTCTGCGATCCAGGAGTGGACAGAATTTTTTGGTAGGGATTTTTCAAATGAAGTCTTGCTGTGGAGTGAATTTATTGTTTAATTTCTATGGCATAGAGAGCTAGAAGAGAACTCCAGCATCCCAGAAATCAAAGGGACAACTTTTATAAGACTTTTTAAACTTCTGATCCTGTTAAGAAGCTTTAACTGTCAGGTAACTTGTTTGCAGCTAGTTAATAACTTTCTTCTAAAAAATATCATTTTATTTTCTGATCAAAATTTTAAAAAAGTGGTGAATCCTACTACCAGAAATGACAGCTTAACTTGTTTTCTGCCAACTATCTAGTGAGAAAATTTTAAACACTTAGATTAATACAAAAAATAAGAGTATTTTTGAAGGTATCAGAGATCTACAGAGGCAGTGAAGATTTGAGAACTAAAATTCACAAAAGAAGAAAACTACAGAGCGGTGAGCCCAATTTTTGACACCAAAGAATACAAAAAAGCAGAAAAATAAAACTTATGATGAGGAGAAAAATCAATACATTGAACTGACACATATTAGCTTTTGTAGACAAGAACATTAAAAGTTATTACTATATCCCATATGTCAAAAGTTAGAGACAAGTATAGTATTAAAAAGTTAAAAAATTAAATCAAGTCCACAGAAATGAAAAGTGGAATGTCTGAGATGAAAAAACACACTAAATACCTACAGTAAATCAGTATTTTAAAGAAATACATTAAGTATCTGTATTAGATTATTTACCTCAGCTTCTACCTTAAGAGATTAGAAAAAGGAAGAACAAATGTAACTATAAGTAATCAGAAGTTAGGCAACAATAAAATCAGAACAGATATCAATGAAATAGAAAGCAAAGAAATAGACAAAATCTGTAAAACTGGAGTTCTTTGTGATCAATAAAATTGATAAACATCCAACTAGACCAATAAGAACAAAATGAGAGAAGACATAAATTACCAATTTCTTGAATGACAAAAGTGGCATTTATACAGATTCTTCAGATATTTAAAAGGAAAATTAAGCAATATTGTTAGAAAACTTTAGTATATCGATACATTCAAAAACTTAAGTGAAAAAGAAAATTTATCGAAAGACACAAACTACCAAAGTTCATTCGAAAAGAAATAACCTGCATAACCTTATATCTATTACATTAAATTAATTCTTAACACCTTTGTCAAACAAACCAACAAAAGCAACCATGGACCCAGGCGATTTCCCTAATGAAACACACCTAAAAATCAATAATGAAATAATACCAATTCCACAGAAACTCTTCCAGAAAAAAAAATGAGGAGGAGGAAATACTTCCTAACTCATTTTATGAAAATAGCATTACCTTGGGGAGCCTGGGTGGCTCAGTCGGTTAAGCATCTGAATTCAGCAGTTCATGATCTCACGGTTGGTAAGTTCGAGCCCCACATTGGGCTCTGTGCTGACAGCTCAGAGCCTGGAGCCTGCTTCGGATTCTGTGTCCCTCTCTCTCTCTCTCTCTACCTCTCCCCCACTTGTACTCTGTCTCTCTATCTCTCAAAGATAAATAAACATTAAAAAAATTTAAAAAAAAAGAAAATAGCATTACCCTGATAGTAAAACCAAAGACATTACAAGAAATGACAAATGACTATCCTCCACTAACATCGATGCAAAAATTCTTAACAACATTTTAGCAAATTAAATATGTTTAGCAAATTAAATATTAAATGATTGTACTACAATACCAAGTAGGGCTTATTCTAGGAATTCAAGTTTAATATTTGAAAACAAACTGTTATGATTCACTGAGTTAATCAATTCAAAAGAAAAAAGCTCACAGTCATTGCAGTAGGTACAGAAAAGCCATCATCTCTTCCTTTTAGAAATGTAGTGAAGTAGGACTGGAAATAAATTTCCTCAGACTAATTAAGGTCACCTAACAAACCTACAACTAACTTCATATTTAATTGTAAAAGACTACACTTTTCTCCATAAGATCAGGAACAAAGCAAGGATCCTGTTATCACCATTTCTATTGAACTTTGCACTAGAAGTCCTTGAGAATACAGGAACCGGAGAGAAAAAAAATTCTATTCACATTTATAAAGGAAGAAGCAAAATTGTCTTTATTCAAAGATAACATGATCATCTGTGTAGAGGAAACTATGGAATCCACAAAAAAACAAACAAACAAACAAACAAATAACTTCTAGAACATACAAGCAAATTTACCAAGTAGACAAGAGCAATATATAAAAGCAAGAATACGTCTCTATATTGGCAACAAACAATCACAAATTGAGATTAAAAAAATATTATTGACAATACCATAAAAATGTTAAATACTTGGATAGAGATAAATATTTAAAAGATTTAACACAATATAATGAAAATTCCTGAAGACATTTTTGATTGATGTTGACAGGTATTTCTAAAATTCATACAGAACTGGAAAGAACTTAAGATAGCTGAAACAACTTTTTAAAAGGTGAATGAAGGGTCACCTGGGTGGCTCAGATGGTTAAGCGTCCGACCCTTAATTTCATCTCAGGTCATTATCTCAGAGTTGGTGGGTTTGAGCCCCACATGGTGCTATATGCTGGTAGTGTAGAGACTGCTTGGGTTTCTTTCTCATGCTTCCTCTCTCTCTGACCATCTCCAACTCTCTTGCACATGTGCTCTCTCACAAAATAAATAAATAAAAGCTAAAAAATGTAAAAAATACAATTATATACCACTACACATGTATTAGAATAGGTAAAATTAAGAGGATATCCTATGCCAGGGTTACTGCAGTAGTGAAAAAAAAAATGGAACGCTCAGACACTGATGATGTGACTATAAAAATGGTACAACCACTTTGTGAAAGACATTGGCAGGTGTTATTTTTAAGCTAAACATACACCTGTCATATAAGCCCGCCTTTCTGTGCCTAAGTATTTACCCAAGATAAATGAAAGTATCAACCATACAAAGACTTGTGCACAGATGTTCAGAGTACCTTAATTTATAATAGCCCAAAATTATACTAAATAAGAGAAACCATTCAAAAAGTATATACTACTTGATTTTTTTGTATACAATTCCAGAGAATTCAATTAAACTATAGTGACACAAAGCAGATAGGTGGTTGTCTGAGCACAGGGGAAGGCCTAGGAAAGAACAACAGGTAAGGATTACACAGGGGCACAAGGGAAGTCTTCGGGGGACACGATGGCTTCACAGGTTTCATAGGTGAAGACTTACCAAATTGTACAATTGAAACATGCACTCTTTATTTTGTGTAATTCATACTTCAATAAAACTTTCTGAAAAAAAGAAATACTTGAATAAGCTGAGCCAACCAAGGGGAAAATGAGAGAGGAAACTGAATACTAGGAACTCAGAGAATGAAGATTTCAAAGATGAGGTTTTTAAATTTTTGAGTGCTACACAAAAAAAAAATAAAGCAAGAGGAATCTCTGTGAAATTCATAAAGCTACAGTGGATGCCGTCTATTTTTAAAATTACAAGAAAACTTATTTTTCATAAAAATGAGCCAAATCCATCAGGTTCTAATCCCATACAAACTGATTATAAGATAAAAGAGAACAAGACAAAAAAGACATCTCTACAGATGACAACAGCACACCAGAAGAATATGTCTTAAAAACCGATTAAAAAACTATAAATTTTTTTCCTGAAAAAAGCTAAATGGCATAATGGACTGCTATAAGAATGAAATAATAACATAAGTTAGAATTAAAGAAACTGAGAAATGAAATGACAGAATTTAGAAAATAATTATAAAGTCAAGGGCAAAAAATCAGCAATGAAGATTAAACTACAAAAAAAAAGAACAAATAAACATATTGATAACACCTTAATAACAATTAAAAATAAAATGAAAAAATTTAAATTTATAAGAAATGAAGAAAAATATGAACTATTTGAGGAAAATTGGCAAATATGGATGATGGACAAAGGAGATACAATAACAGACAACAGAACTACTTGAACAGGAAAATTAAATCAAAAGAGCAGAGCAAATAATAAAATCACATTTTATTAAAAATCTTCTAAAATAAAAAAAAACGAACACATACTGAAATAACATATAACAAAGAAAACTTATTCCAGAAAGACCAATACTAAAATCTTCTAGTAAAATTACCACATTTTAGAGAAAAAAGAAATTTACTTTTGACATTAATAACAAATAGCAAATTTTTACAAGAGAAAAAATAGATTAATATCAGTGTTCTGTCAACATCTTATGGCAGAAGAATATGGAGTAAAATATTTAAAACACACAAAGAATTAAAATGTGAGCTAAGGATTTTATTTCTAGCTAAACAGACTTTCAGATATGAATAGGTTGACCTTATCAACAGAAAAGAATATATGGAATATTCTTGCTATATACCTTTCCTGATGATTCATCTACTAGAGAGTAAGTGTCAGACATTCAAAAGTACTAAAGAAACATGAAACTGAATACTAATTGTGAGGTATAAATATATAATTACTTGTATAATTAAGACTGGGTCAAGATTAAAGACGAAACTATAATATATGGTAGTTATATTGTCTGACAACATAGCTATTGTGCATCAATAAAAGGTAGGAAGAGAATTGGAGAGCATATGAAAATAATATATGCAGTAGCCTTATTGGCTAGGTACAGTATTGTTAATATTGCTGTGTAAAACAAATAATTGATAACAGGATATCCTAATTCTATTCATTCTGCCTGTAAAACCAAGATCACACTGTGGAAGGAAAGAAATACTGATACAATGTAGAAGTTGTTCTGTAAATGTTTTAGTCCTGAATTGGATTGGAAATAACTCTATGAGTCTCTCTCTCTCTCTCTCTCTCTCTCTCTCTCTCTCTTTCTCTCTCTCCCCCATCTCTCTCTCTTTTTAAAAAAAAAATATTTATTTATTTTGGAGAGCAGGAGGGGGGGAGAGAGAGAGAGAGAGAGAGAGAGAGAACAAGTGGGGGAGGGGCAGAGAGAAGGGGACAGAGGATCCCAAGCAAGCTCTGCACTGTCAGTGCAGAGCACAGTGTTGGGCCTGAACGCACGAACCCTGAGATTATGACCTGAACCAAAGTCGAAACTTGACTGAGCCACCCAGGCACCCTCATCTCTTTCTCTCATTCACACACACACACACACACACACACACACACAAATACAATTTTATATACATATATAAATGATTCTCGTAGTAATTTCTTCCTTGCTCTTTTTTTCTAGCTGGACCTAGAATTAACCATTTCCCTAAGGAATTCTGTTTGTTTGTTTTTTTAATGTATAAACAGTGATATTTTAAGGGAACATTCAAGGTACTGTGAGCATTGTCATTGCTACTCAGTTGCCTACAGTCTCTACCCTTTTAGTGGGTTGAACTATATATATAAAATATATATTATATGTAATATGTATGTATATCTATAAATATATAGAATATATAAATATATACATATATATAGAATATATATACACTCAATGTAGTAATCTGACTTATGAGAAAGCCACCTTCACAATTTAGTGGGGGAAATGGTTGTCTTTTCAATAAATGTTGATCAGTCAATTGAATAACTATATGGAAAAAAAATGGACCCTGAGCCTACACAAATCATACACAAAAATTAATTCCAGATGAAACATACAAATAAATATAACATCTAAATCAATGAAACTTAAATAATAAAACAGAATAATGTTTTAATGAATTTAGAATTAATATTAAAACAGTATAACATCACTAACACTAAAATATTTTTAAATGTACTTTATGAAAATTTAGAAAGCGTTTGCATCAAATGTACATTAAGAGAGGAACACTGAGCCACAGAGTTAGTAAAGATATTTAAATACATATATTCAACAAATGATCCATTCCATCCTATGCAAAAATGTCTTACAAATCAAAACTAAAAAGACAAAAAATAATAAAATGATGGGTAAAAGCCTTAAAAAATCACTTTCCAAAAGAACATATCCAAACCCTGTTAATAATATGAAAAGAATCTTTAAAACATTGGCTATCGGTAAAATAGAAGCACAGCCATAAAGTCTTATACTGCAAACCTAGGAAAATGGCAACCAAAGTGGAAAGTATTGAGGATATAGAGCAACTGAAACTGTCAGAAATTCCTGCTAAAGAGTAGATGCTGGTAATCCATTTTGAAAAATGGTATGGAGAGTATTTACTATGGCTAAAAATGTATTTACCATATGATCCATCAGTCTCATTCTTTGGAATAACCTGAACAAAAATGAGTGTTTTGTCCATTGCCTGGAAGTTTTACTCTTAATGGCAAGAAACTGGAAATAATTCAAATACATATCAGGAGTAGAATTGGATAAATAAATTGCGGTATGTTTATATAATGGATACTCAAGAACAATGGCAACAGGGAGGTGGCAACTACAGCTGTACATGCAAAAAAAATAGATGAATCTTATAGATACAATGGGAAAAGAGAGTAGACGTGAAAGAGTGCATTAATATATACGGAATTCCAGAACATGAATATAGAGTAATACAACTCAGAATTGTGCTCCTGGGGGATGGGAGGTAATAGTGAACTTCTGGGATTTTGAAAATATTCTATTCCTTGATTTGGGTGGTGGTTACAAAGGTATTTACATGTGTAAAATTCAATGAGGTGCACTCTTAATATTCATTCACCTTATTTCATGTAATGGATATATATCCTAGGAAAATTTTTGCATGTGTTCTTAAGAAAAAATATACTAGAATGTTCAAGGCAACTTAAATGTTTATCAACAGAAAAAATAAATTGCGGCTTATTTTTTAAATGGGATATAACAATAAAAGTAAATAAATGAGAGGTATGTGTACCTAAAAATATTACTGTGGACCCCCAAAATGCAAGTTTGAAAGTGTCAGAGGAATACTTGTACTATGATACGCTTCTGACATCACTTATTTTAGAAAAGTTATAACCAATGGGGAATTACATACTTGTTTAGCAAAATTATAAAGCGATAAATAGTGAGTGACAGGATCAGACCTAAGTTTTAGAAAATTATTTTGTAGAAATTCAGAGGATAGATTGGATAAGAGAGAATAGTAACAGAGAACTCGGAAGAGGTATTGATTATGAGACTATTCTACTAGAAAAATCTGATGAGAAGGAAATTAATAAGAACATATCCAATGGGAATGGAAAAAGAGGAAAGACTCATAAAATATTTCAGCAGGAGATCAATAAGATCTGTTAATCCTTTTGAAATGGGAGGCGAGACAAAAAGTAATGTATATTTATGAAATATATACACTTTCTATGCCCACTCTGCCAGGTGTTTTACATATGTTATGCCATTTAATCCTTATAATAGCCTTGTATGATACACATATTTATTTCTATTTTACAAATGAAAAAAAAATGAGACTCTTGCAGGTTATTTAATTTGCCCAAGGTCAAATGGCAAGGAAATGGAGATGCCCTATTCGAAGCCAGGTGTGTTTGATTCAAAGGTCATGCTCTTTTCATTTCAGAATGGATCCTAATACATCACATAGCATTTAAACATTTTAGCTTTAGTGAATGGGATGCCATTTATTGAAATAGGAAATTCAGAAAAGTAGCATTTTCCAAAATATATAGGAGAGGAAGGGAATGGTTAGACATTTTAACTTTGAAAACTAGTACCTTATAAGAAGTTAAAAATAAAGGTTTAGAATTGTGCTGTTCAATATAGTTGTCCCTGGTCAGGTGTAGCTGTTTAAATTTGTATTAATTAAAATTCAAAATTCAGCTCCCCCTTCACAGCAGCCACATGTCAAATACTTCAAAAGTCACATGTGGATAATGGCTGCCATATTGGAAAAGTATACTGAATAGTGCTGGTCTAGAGCTTGGATTCAACCAGTCACCAGTATGTTAAACTAGTATATATTATTATGAACGAAAGTCATTATAATAATATCTCCCACTTATTAAAGTTCTTGGCACTATGTCAATATTTTTTTAGATTTATCTTATTTGACAGTCTTTTGACAGTTTTTCATTAAAACTCTATGAAGTTAACACAATTATTATATGTATTTAACATTTGAGTCTTAAGGGCTCAGAAAACAATTTTCCCAAAGAGATACAATAGTAAATGACAGCCTCAGAATCCAAGCACAAAGTGTCAGGTACTAAGACATAACTACTTTAAGGTGGTGAGTATAATGAAGAAATGAGAAGAATGTAAAAGAAACATAAAGTCACAAAAATTTCCAGAAATGAACTTAAGGAGAAGAGACTCTCTGATAAATTTAAGTCAGTGACTGAAAGTCTATAATACAGATGAGGCTAAAAGAAAAATTCTTTTTCAACGAAGGGTAGTCCTCTCAAAGTCAAATGTCATTATACAGATATTATGAATTCAAGTAGGTGGCTCCTGGGGGGCTCAGTCAGTTAAATGTCTGATTTCAGCTCAGGGCATGATCTTGGGGTTTGCAGTTTGGAGCTTGCTTTGGATTCTTTGTCTCCCTCTCTCTCTGCCCCTACCCTGTTCGTGCTCTGTCTCTGTCTCTCTCTCAAAAATAAATAAATGTTAAAAATTAAAAAAAAAAAAAAGAATTCAAGTAGGTTCTGAATAGAGGAAGAGCTGTTGAGCTTAACATTGAGATCTCTACTGACTTTAGAGAGGGTCTTTGAGTAGAGGCCTGAGCAGTAGAGGCCTCCTGGGAGGTTTCACCTTTAAGAAGTTTGTCATGAATAAGAAAGAGGTAGTAGCTAGAGTTAAGTAAAAGTTTGAAAGATAGGCTTTTTTTAATGGATGGAAATCATTGAAAATTGTTGTAATTGAGAGGACAAAAAGTTAGTGGAAATGAGAAAATTATTCAAAAAAGAAGTGATTGTGTTACAGGTTTTGGAAGAGTAAAAGCTGAAAGAGAACGGGTGGGTTTAGGAGAGAATAGACCCGTCCTCACTGTGTGATAGGGAGGGAAATGATAGATGAAAATATGGGTACTTGGACAAGGAGAATGTTTTGCTTTTTATAAATGCTTTTTTCACACATCTCCATCTTTGGAAGTTTAGCAACTGTGTCTACATTATGTAATCCTCATTGAGAAATCTTCCCTATTGTCTCCCAAAATTATATTCACACACCTTCTGGTTGCTTCTATGACCCTCACTTCCCTCCAGTAGTATTATTAGGACCCGATTACTCTCACAATGCACAACAATAAATGTTATTTTAATGAAGGAATAAATGAGTTCTCCTGGGTACAGACCAAATTTTATCATTGTTGTCACTGCCATGAGGCATAGCAGATAATGAAGAACTCCTTCATCTCCCAAACACCCCAAGAAGTAAAATGGATTAAGGAAGGGCACAATGTAAGTAGGATAATATTCTAATGGCCAAAGAAAAATTGTCTTAAGTTTTCATCTGGGGTTGTGTTAATATCACCCAAGTTCAGACCAAATAACACTTTTATAAATATAGAAAAAAAGGGATGACTAATATTTGGGTGGCTTTTTTTTCAACTTTTTATTCAGTAAATATATTATTTTTGTTTCTTGTCCTTTTCTCTATCTTGCAAAGAAACATGAAAAACTCTGCAAAAACATAATTCTTCCTTTATAGACTCCAAATAAAACAGTCTCTGAATGTCTAAATCTTGACTTTTCAGATGAAAAAAATCTTTTTCAGATTTTAAAGCCCCAGTTCTCTAACATTAATGTTTTAAAAGTAAATGTACTTGTTCTCTAAAAAGCCAAATAAGTCTTTATTATTCTGTATATTTCATGCCCTCCTCCCAAAATACATTAAGATAATCCCTTTTGTTGAATGTTTTGCACATATATTTGGTTGTCAAATTAGAACTTTGATTGAAATTTGTGTTTTAACCATTGCATTTCTATCCACCTACATACTGAACAATTTTATTTCAATAAATACATATTTACCTTATCATTTTTGTTCCACTTTAAAAAATATTAGCACTAATATGTCTTAATTTACTAATAAATATATTTATGATTTTTAGTTATACTAATGAATGGAATTATATTTCTAGAGTTCTAGGTAAATCACTATTTAAAACTCACTGATGTAAAACCCATTCAGCACCTCAGTCTTTTAAGTCGACTTATACAATATCACATACATGCATCATCTGCCATTTAATAAAGCAAATAAGAAACTACTGTGACATTTTCACTTTAAAGTTATAAATCAACTTTTTCACCACCTAGGGTAAATGCAAGATTTCTCATCTTCCTCTTTTTCCTTCCTGCCTGCCATAACCTCCCCACACCCAAGTCTGGGAGTTGATCAGAATCAAGTGGCAGAAATATCACCTTCCAAAGATAAAAGGCATTACTGAAGTTGGAGGAAACGGACTGATCATATTTTGTAGGAGATGAGTTTTCAAAGTGAGTGAAAACTTAATGCAAGGAAGCATGAGGCATCTTTTCCATCTTTTCTGTCAGAATGGTGAGAAGACCCCTGGTTTTTATTTGCCAAGCACAGAGCTTTGTCTTCTTGGAACTTTTTTTCTCCTACACAATAGTGGATTGCACAGCAGTGGTCCTAGCCTGAAAATTCTTGTGGCAGGCAGCTGAGGCAGTATACGAACGGGGAGCAAACCCTATTTTTGTTCTCTTCCTATTCTATTTTCTGTAATACCGGCAGTGGTTTATTTTATTTTATTTTTCTCATTAGAGCGATCAATTCTGGATTCAGATTTGGTTTAGGATTAATCTTCTGGCCTTGAAAAAAGGGTGCTCTCCCGACCCCATTTCAACTGAAATATACACTAGAGGGCCAGTCTTCTAGACAATAGTAAAGGTTTATTTTACCTTTTTTTTGTATATAGGAAGGGAGGAGCAAATAGACCAAGCATAGGATTAGGTATTCTGGGGTACCTTGGTAAAGATAAAATCATAGTCTTTAATATAACTCCATGATTGTATGAGTGGGCCAACTAGGAAAATCACACCAGACTCAGTTGTGAAACAATTCATATCATATTCACCTAATGTGAGCAGGATGCTCTTGACTAAAACCATTTCATACCATGCTGGAGTGCTGTGCTTTTTCAAGGAAAGTTCAAAGTAAAAATTGAATAAGTATGTATATATTACTGTTACAGGGAAAATAAAATGGGCGTAAATGTTGGAGTTAAACAGTTTCCCCATTATATGACCAGGGACCTAATTTTGGCAACTATGGAGACTGTAATGATATGGAGAGTCAAGTTAAAAATCACTCTAGAAACTTATGGTTTTTTAATAGATATTGTTAAAGACAGTAGGTTTTAGGAAACATTATGAGAAAGCTAAAAGGTATTTGGATGAAGTTTGAGATGTGAATTTGAGATTAATAATTAATAAATTTGGTCTATTCAGCATTCGTGGATATTGCTATTCAAAGTACAAGTGTAAGAGTGAAGGAATATTGGATCCTGTACTGGAAATTTGCAGTAGATGTAATTCATCTCTATATCACTTGATCTTTCAGGATGGACATTTACATGGTTTTGTGTTTTGGCTTATCCACACACTAGCATTGCACACACACACACACACACACACACACATACACACTCACATATGTACATTGTCATTTCAAATGAAATTTGGGGTTTGGATTGAATGACATCAAATTACTTTGTGGATAAACAATAACAAGAGAGTGTAAATCTATGCAATTAGCCCAGGAAAAACATTCCCCAAATGGACATAAAACCAAATAATGAATCAGTGGTAAAATGTTGAGAAATGATCTAGTTGTACCCTGGTATTCCATAGATGATGCATAAGATTTAGAGAGGTATGTATGTATTACTATTAGAGAAGAAGTATGTATTATTAAAAAAAAATAATATGGATAGTGGTTGCTCTTTAAGCCTGGGTCTCTGTGTGATACATATAAGCAGAGTTCCATGCCATCATAAAATATATATATATATATATATATATATATATATAGTGATGATAGTTGTGTTCCAGAAAAGGAACTGGCTGAACTATTTAGTATGTGGTTGTTGCTAATAAATACTATTTTTTATTCTTCGAATACAGTAAAAATGATGCACTAACAAGGTGCCATGATTTTTCCGCAAAACATTTCTTAATTGAAATTCACTTTTTCCTTTAAAAATATGAGATTTTTAGTGTAATTCCCATACTTCCTCCCAAACAGTATTGATTGTAGTAAACATTGTACCTATATTTTAAAGTAAGAAGAAGTCATTGCTTTCACATAGAAATACTTTAAATGTATTTTTGTATACTTTACATTTACTTAGGAATTACAAATGAAAGAAAAATAAATAAAAACCAAAGTAAAAAAAAAAATCACTCTCATAGCCACCTGTGTTGGAAGAAGATATTGGGATAACTTTTTTGTTTGCATAATTCTCAGACACTCTTTAATCACAGAAAATAATGTATAATTCCCTAAATTATGTCTATATCACACTTAGAAATATTTTAGAGGATTTCCAGTAATTTCAAAGATGTACAAAAAAGATAACACAAAAATCGTTTTGTTGATAGCAATTTAGATTTGCTTTTATTTCTACATTAAAGTTGTGCCTGATTAAAAATAAATTTGTATGATGCATCATTACTGCATAAAGTTTCTGGCTCTTCCTTAAGTATTGATAAACCGATGTTGCAAATTATATAAGACACAGCATCACAAGTCTGATAACATGCCTTATTCAAAACAATTCCAACTTTTTTGTATTTCATGAATGTTGGAGGGTTTGTCACCACCCTCTCATCTTTCCAATGATAATAAAACCCAATAAATAAATTAATAGAGTTTCTGATTTTATATATTGAGATTACACATTTTAACCATAACTAGATTTTCCCCATCAATATTTCATCTTTCATTAATGAATATTTGTAGGAGACACTGATCTACTTTATAATATGCTGAAACATGTTCATCTTTACCATTACAGATCTTGACATTTCAAAGTCATGGTAATCAACTCATAAACTCCCCAAATGGAATCATTTTTATCCTCCTTTTTGGACTGAATTGTGAAAAAGTTAGTGGATTAGAGGTTGAAAAAGCAGAAGTTTTCCGTGTAAGCAAGAAAACAAGAATCCAAGTTAAGGATATCTGCTGGTGGGAATAGAGGAAAAAACAAAGCTTTTTGAAGTTTCAGAATGGAAAAAGCAAAAAAAAAATTTAAAAAAGAAAAAGAAAACAATTTCAAGACAGTTGCTCAAATTCTGAAGTTGTATGGGATGGAAGGTTAAAAATCTAAGCCAAAACTTCTGAAAAGCAAAGAGGGTTATCTGACATTCTCAGTGTTGAGAAATATGTATTACATTTCCAGTCATGCTGTCAGAAGGGCTATGGTGAAAACAAAAAGGCTTTCATCTGAACTCTGAAGAGCTATGCCTGGCGAATGGGACAAACCCAAGGTGTGCAGAGCCAAAACTGCAGTCTGGGTTTCAATCTGGCTTTCAATTTGATTAAGCTGATGGCTCCCACATCCACCTACCCACTACAGAAAAAGATGACCCCTCTCTGGAGGAAGTCAACACTATTTGGAGCCTATCCATTTTTTAAACAAAATTTATGCTGTTTGATTATATTACAGGTCATTTAACAGTCTAATTATTCATTGGAATGACAAGAAAGGAGACCAAATAACCAACGACCAAGAGAAATAATAAGAGAGTAAGATATTGGGGTTATTTAAAAGGATTTTGAAATAACAATTCATGGGGTGCCTGGGTGGCTCAGTTGGTTAAGTGACCGGCTTTGGCTTAGGTCATGATCTCACTGGTTTGTGAGTTTGAGCCCCGTGTCGGGCTCTGTGCTGACAGCTCAGAGCCTGGAGCCTGCTTTGGATTCTGTGTCTCCCTCTCTCTCTGCCCCTCCCCCACTCATGCTTTGTCTCTCTCTGTCTCAGAAATAAGTAAACATTAAAAAAATAAAACAAAATAAAATAACAATTCACATATTCAAAAAATAAAGGCAAAGAGACAGAAAAAAAAGATCGAGAATTTTACCAAATAACTAGAGTTTACAAAAATAATTAAAAGGAATTCTAGAACTAAAAATCAAATAAGTGAAATTGAGACCTCAACATATGTGTTTAACAACAATTTAGACAAGTTAGAAGACAGGTTTTTAGAGTTGAAGATGAGTCAACAAAAAATCTGTAAAATCAAAACAGAGGGGAAAAAAAGAAAAATATAGAAAACAGCAGAAGACCTATAAATGACCCAGTCAATTTGTCTAACATGCATGCAAAAGATGTCTAGAAAGAAGAGAGAGAATGAGGCAGAATAAGTATTTGAAAAGTTAACCAAAGATTTTTCAGACACCCACAGATAAGCAAGATAAATACAAAGAACATCAAACCTACCCCTTCCCTATCCAGCCCACCTGTATCTTCTAACGTATCCCCTTTAGACCTTTTACCCAGAACTCTCCACCTCAGAATCTGTTTCCAGGGAATCCAATTTAAGACAGCTGTTTTTGTAAAGATAGCATTATGAGTAATTGCCTTAAATCGGTGGCAAACAATTGCACTTGTATCATTTAGGAAAGAAGAATGAAGAAAATGTTTTTCTACATACTTATCACATGTAAATTTCGGTAGTGTCTCTTTCGTGTAATAATTATATGTTAAAGCTACATATATAGCCTTTCTTGTTAGAGTGTTGTTTACTTGTGTTGCTAAATATTAGTTTATTTTTTCTTATGCTCCATTTGTTCAAAACATGAACTAACCCATATGATCAAGCTTCTAAATGAACATTCATAAACTTTTCGTGGTATTTCATGTTTAGAAATATTCATTGGTCTACACTTGAGAATCTGTGCAGAATCAACTTGTTGAGGCTCTATTTTCTATTAAAGAAAGAAGGGATTAGAAAATCAGTTTTATAATTTCTAAGCTGTGATATTATGTATTTTATTTTTTAAAACAAATATCCAAAAATTTGTCAGGGATGTGAGACAATAACTCCCCAGGAATCCTCCATTAAAAAGGAAATGTGTGTCTAAGCAGGGTACAAAATAACCACCTGAAGTCATATGACACTTCTTGGCTTGCAAACCAAACCATTATTGAATTTGTTTTTAATTAAAGGAGACACTTTGGTTGGGGTTTAAGTTATTTTTATATATACTCTTACTGCACAATGTGTTTTTCCTTGCAAAATTCATCACAAGTAGAAATAGAATTTTATTTTGTGTCTGTCTCTTCAGTTTGATGTAAGCTCCATTAGGAAAAGGAATTTTGTCTGTTTTTCTGATAATATCTTTCTATAGTATTAAAAGCTACCTACAACATAGCAAGTGACAATACATATTTTCTGGGTAAATAAAATAAATTAATAAATTAATATTGCTCATATAAACTTTTTATTTGGATATATCATATAAATATGAATATGTATTTATTAAAGTTATGGGGCAATGCCATTATAAGAACGAAGAGAGACACATGAGGAAAGCAACAGATGTAGAAATACTGCAGGTTCTAAGTGAATGTTAAGCACTCCACCTGATTTCTTCAAAATAGAGTACAAAGTCCATATAAGATAGAATATGAACAAAAGACCATTGCATGACCATGAAGATACTATCTAGGGAGCCTCACTGCTGTCAACGTACATTATTTCTTTTCTGCATCTGAATAGGATGTTACTGTTTCTCTGATGATTTCATCAACTTCGCATATATGTGTCTGAATATGCAGATAAACAGATACAATTGTATTTATAAAGATATCATCTAAGAGAAGAAAATACTGTGAATGAACTAGTTAAGAATCTATCTAATTCATCTGGATTTATAGAAAACTTTTAATCTCCACACATGCAAACAAAGTGGACTGCCTGTCCGTTTATCAGTTCATGCAGGAACTGAATTCCTTTCTTTTTATATACTTATCAGGAGCTATATCTTCAGGTAAATGTTAGAATGGCCTGTGCTAAAAGCTTCTTAGTGATTTATTAGTATTAAGCTAAAGTAATACTATGGAAGATTTGTATGAATATTTTCTGTAAAAGTAAAGATCACCTTGTCAGTTGTTTACCTTAGATTTTTCTCTGTAAAAGTTATTGTGAGCTTTAATTTTCTGATTTTCCACTTTGTAGACTCTACTGCAAAGAATGCTATACCATATAGAATATAGTGCAAATAATAAGCATTCTTCATTATTTGTCATACTGTTATGAGACTTGGTGTAGCTTTGTTAATATTTTCTTAATTCAATCCCCAAATGTAAAGGGAAAATATGAAATTGTAACTTTGAACATGAACATATGAATTGTAATATGAAAATTCCATGGCTAGTTGGAGTCCAGTGTATTTTGCCCAAGAATTTCCTGGTGTGATAATTTCCTGACATAATAAAATGAAACAGAAATAGGAAACCTTGCAACAGAATGAATGAACATTTCTGTTTCTGGGACAATTAGACATGCCAGATGGGGACAATCATTTGAGGTTTGGCATATATTTGGTTTAAAGAATGAATTCTGCCCATCTGAGTCAACAGTGATTGAACACCTACTCATGCAGAACACTGTTCTAGATGCTGAGGATAGACAAAGAAGCAAAGACATGGTCCCTGTTCATGAAAGGCTTATTAAAAAAATGGATCATTGGTTTTAACCACTAGTGGAGGAAGACCAAGATTAATGAAGAAAACACATTTTCCCCCAAATTCTATTAAATCTTAATAGTCTTGTAAGAATTGAATGTAACATAATTGAATAAATACTGGCCTTGAAGTTAGAAATCCTGGACTTAAAATTCTAATCTGCAGCTTATCAGCCATGACGTCAGCAGAATTAAGTCATCTCTGAGTGACTTTTTTTGCTTTTGTTCAGTCGTAAAATGATGACGTTGGGATTGTATTTATGATGTATACAAGCTTCCAACAGCATTTTTTAGGACATGTTAAGTACCTGTTTTTACTTATTTTAACAAATGTTCAATGCTGCATGTTCAGTGTTTATATTTAACCGTTTATTAGCATATATATTATCAGTGTTTAATATATTCGTATAATAGTTTGTGATTTTGTATATATTGTAGTATATAAACAATTAATGTATCATATATAGTATATATATTCAGTATATTTAGTGTTGCATGTTTGGTATATCACTAGAAATTAATAGATTAAATCAGTATTCAGAAGAGACCATTTGACAAGATAAGTGAATAATTTTACCTTCTGTAATCCTTAGGTTGATGACTTCATTGTGAGGTAGAATTCATTTCTTGCACTATCCTTTGCAGTATGGTTTTGCTACGCTAAACAGAAGTGATTGGGTAAGTTTCTAATTTAAGATTTGACATGTTAAGAGAAAAAACAGAAACTCAAGACTTCAGTCATATACACCAAGCTTAAACATAAAGGTGCTTCCAAGAGTTCAGTGCCCCAAAACCTAACCACAGTTTATGATGGAATATATGTATTGCCAAATTTGGGATAAGCACCACCATGATGGTTTTCTAGAGAACAGGGTGACGTTGCAACAAAACTTAAATTCACCAAGTCAACATTGCAAAAGGGGATCTTAATTTGAAGTCAGCTTTTACATATGTAATATTTCCTTTAAATTTTATTTCACTTATTATAGTGCTTCATGGATACTAATTTAATTACTATTCATGGTGGCATTTAAAGAGTTAAACAATAAAACCTGATGATTTTTTTCTTCAAATTCTCCATTTATACATCTGGACAAAATATTCTAACTACAGCCCAAGACCCAGTGAAAGAAGCGAAGTAACTATGAAGCCCAAGTAAGTGCTTAAATCATTCAACCATTTATCATTAGATGACAAATATCACACCTCATATGGAGACAATAATTCTGACCTATCTCAGGAAATCGTGAGGACAAGCCTAAAGCATAGAGCTGCATGCTCACACAATATGAGGCAGCTATACTGATATATGGAACCAGACTAGTATGTATATGTGTAGCCTTCAATTTCCAAGTCTTCTCTTCCTGTCCTCTTCGATGATTGGCCTAAAATGTAGGCTCAGGCTCAGAAAATAATAGGGCAGTGTAGGGTAGCGCAATTAGGTTGTAAGTAGAACCATGTTCAGAATAGGAAGCAGATGCATCCTCTGAGAAAAACAAAAAGAATGTGAACTCTTGTCAGCAGCAAATTAATCAATCTCTTTCTTCTTACAAAGGTTATGTTAAAACTATATCTAACATAGTTTGCAAAATGCTGAATTTGAAGAGACTGCCAGTTTAAAGAGAATACTCCTAGACAATTCTAAAAGAGCCAGATTTTTCCTTTTCTTTAAAGAGACTAATAATATTTCAGATATGATGCTGCTGGGCTTTGGAGGAAAATCCTTTTTTTTTTTTTTTTTTTGAGGCCGATGCCACGCAATAACCCCCGTGCAGTTGAAACTCACCAAAAAAATCTTCATTTGGGGTTGCCAGGGACTACTTTATAGCTACTTAGTGGGATACAAAAAAGGACAATATCCTCCAAATACATTAATCTGCTTAATCTTGTATCCATTATGTCCCAGTGGTGGAGTTTTCGTTATTAGAAAAATTATAGCATCTTTTATCTGATGAAACAAACCTTTATTTCTAATTTGACAATGCCTAGCAATTATTGAGAACCACAACTGTGTCAGGCCAGTGCATGACCTCTACAAAATTGTCTGCCTTCTCATAACATCCCAATGAGAAAGATATTATTATCTACAAATTAGAGATGAAAATACTGAGGCTTAGAAGTAAAGTAATTTGCTCAAAGTGGCAATAGATTATAAGGATTCAAACTCAAGTGTATCTGACTCTATAGTCCATTATGAGATGCTCTATTATTTGAGCTCTCTGTTGTTTTTAAAGAAAAACAAGTAATTCATCCAACATATTAACTTTAAATCATTTTTTACAAGCCAAATGGAACTTTATGTAGAGTTAACCACACATAATGTTTACAATTATATCCAGTAAAAATCCTTTAAGAATAGTTCCTGTATTACTATTGAAAAAAAAAAAAAAACATCTGTTCATCTTTTGTCTATTCCTGTAGGAGCAGTTGAGTGCTCTGTCCCTTTATCTGCTGCAGCCAAATCCAACTAAGAACATTTGAGCCTCCACATCTAAAACCTTCTCTTGTGCAAAGCATCATTTCTCCTGAGCCCAGTCAAGCTCAGCTTTGACTGTTACTGTGTAATTCACATGGTCTGATATTTAAAATGTGAGGGTAGAGAACTGACTACATGAGACAGTTTAAATTGAAGAGATTTTCATTTCGGCGGTGGGAGGCGGGGGGACAAATATTTCTTTGGATAAATGTATCTCCATTAACAAGTGCTTTATCATACTACTCAGCGATTTTGCTTCCTCAAGGCCACTTATTAATTATGAGAAGGAAAATAATACACTACATTTTACCTAAGCAGAATTTATTTCTTGCATGAGCAAAAATTTCATTTAACCTCAAGCACAGAATAACATATTTGAAATATTCACCTAAGGGTAAGAATTGTTTTTGCACTTTACATTTTTGTTGCTTATCTACTGAACCTCAACCCCTAGATTCATACTAAGCCATGTGCAGCAGAAATACAAAATCCTTCAGTAAACGCATTTTTCTAAAATTTAGACTTCATGTAACAGAACTCCTAATTAGAAGATTATCAAGGTTCATCAGAAAATCAGTTTCTAGTCCTAGATCCACCACCAGACATGAGGTGGCTCACAGAATTTCTCTATTTTGATTTCTTCATAATTTTAAAAACAAATGTATGGAATCTCCTGCAAATTTAAATCACTGATGAATAATAATTTCCTTTAAGGACAATACAAATTAAAATTCCAATGTATATGTGAGGCTAAAATGAAACAAAAAGCAAGTTGGCATCTTCATTTCATTTTTTCAGCCTTATTCCCTTTGTCTTCCTTTTGTGCCTATTTGTTTCTTAAATGCTAGCCTGCTTTCCCTTTTAACTATGGGCATTGCACTGTAGCGCCTTTTTTCTTGACTACATGTATACAGTTGAATTTAACAGTAGAGTTATACTTCCAGATCCATCGGGGAAAGAAGTAAAAGCTGTTCCACAGAAAGTACTCTTCTCCCCAAATATCTTGTCTTTGCCACAGAGGGCTAACATGCATGTCTCTCTCAGCATAAAGTGTCCTGAAGGTCGGAGAGCAGTGGAGGTGTCACGAATAACAACTAATCCATTCATTCCTACAGGGGGATTCACAACTGCTTGTTTTTCAATAAAACGCTATTCTTTTTGCTTCTCAATAAAATAAAAAGACATCAGACCAGAAATCCTGGCTAATTTGTTAAGAGGAAAATATATCTGGGCAAAACAATGTATATTTATTCAAGTGCATACCTTGAGAATTAAAGCAAGTTTCCCTGAAAATGCTTTTAGACAAGCTAACTAACCCAGTCTTCTAAGGTCATACAGGTAGTACAGTTCTTTGTGGGGCATAAGGAAAATAAAGCCCTGCATCCTTGTTTTCTCCAAAATAATGAAGGTTGATGATTTGGTGCAATTATTCCAGTTGTTTGCATTTTGTTTCTATTCCCCTTTTAGCCAGTGGAGCTATGTCCTTTTCCCAGAATAGAGTGTGTCCTCACTGAAACCTCACAAGTGACAGCTTTTGACAGTATGGTGCAATGTAATGAATCTCCCTTCTTTCTTAGACTGTCTCATCTTGATATTCCAGCTTTGTCTTGTGTGCCTTCTCACACATAATATTCAGTCATCAAGCACACTGCATTTTGGCCCAGATGTTAATTTGCTGATGTCAGGTGCACAAATGCAATCATTTCCACAGCTAGACTTACTCCTGTGACCACTTGCTTCCCACTTTTGCCTTTTTTTTTTTTTTGGTCATTTATTTCTATTGCAAAAAGTGTGTTGTAATTTAAATCGTCTCAAATTTAGCAAACAAATGCATTAATGTATATTTTATATTTTGAACATATATTTGTGAATGCCTTAGGAAAACTAGAGAAAATGTGCCAGGGTAAATATTCAGAATTTTTCTTCAAAGTATCATAAGTCTTAGGTCTGTTAAATGCCAACTAAATACATATAGAGCCATTTCCATTGTCAAGGTGAAATTCATAGTCATCAGTTTCTACAGTTGCATTACTTCCTTGACTAAAATTGCATTATTGTGTTACATGTAGTACATATGTGTGTATGTAGTAATAGTTATTGTTTGGAAATATCCTGAGCAAGTGAGACTACTTCAGCATTATGGTTTAAGACATTTTAAATTGAATTTTATTCTGGTCCATTGGCCAGGATTAGTTAACCCATTGCTAATGCTTTTTTTCTAGAATATCTTATGATATACATACTAGAATTTTCTGTTTGTGTTTAAAGTTTACTTTCATAGTACTTTCATTGTTTTTCTCCACACTTAGAAATTAGAATTGCAGCAATATTAGATGCTCACTGAAATAATCCACAACTACTGAAATGAATTCTCTGACTCTGGAAGCTACTATTTAAATAAATATTCTACCTCTTCTCCACCTACCAAGTTATTCTTCACTGCATATTTGTAGTTTCAAATTGATATAGTTTATTTAATGGTTGAAAATATGTTTTGGGGCACCTGAGTGGCTCAGTTGGTTGACCATCCAACTTCAGCCCAGGTCATGATCTCATGGTTCATGGGTTCAAGCCCCACATCAGGCTCTGTGCTGACAGCTCAGAGCCTGGAGCCTGCCTCAGATTCTGTGTCTTCCTCTCTCTCTGCCCCTCCCCTGCTAGCTCTCTCTCTCTCTCTCTCTCTGTCTCTGTCTCTGTCTCTCTCTCTCAAGATTAAACATTAAAAATTTTTAATAAAATAAAATAGAAAAAATGTGTTTCAAGGTATAATTACATAGGAGGCTAAATCTCAGGTATGGATATACCAGAAAATTCTTTAATCTCTATAGTCTTGAGCTTCCTTACCTGAAAGTGATAGCAATAATATTAACTTTAATCAATTGAGATGAAGACTAAATGAAACAATGCATGTAAGACAACCAATATAGACTTTAGCACATACTGAGTGCTCAGTAAGTGGTAAGTATTCTCATTAATTATAATGGCATTTTGAATGCTCATCAAATAATTTTGAATAATTTAACTTTAGATCAGGCTTAAATTACATTCAACTTCAAGTTAAGAAATGTGGTTATTTGATTATCCAAGAATTGTCAATATTTCTTGTTTCCACATTGGATGCTCTGTAGGGCACTGCAAAATTTTCTCTTAATTAAATTTCACATTTTCAAGTTTACATGGTGAACATTTTGTTCAGTCATTCTTGAGGGTTTGGGCCTCTATTTTATTTTATTTTTTTTTAATTTTTTTTCAATGTTTATTTATTTTTGGGACAGAGAGAGACAGAGCATGAACGGGGGAGGGGCAGAGAGAGAGGAAGACACAGAATCGGAAACAGGCTCCAGGCTCCGAGCCATCAGCCCAGAGCCGGACGCGGGGCTCGAACTCCCGGACTCAAACTCACGGACCGAGAGATCGTGACCTGGCTGAAGTCGGACGCTTAACCGACTGCGCCACCCAGGCGCCCCTGGGCCTCTATTTTAAAGGAACAAGGCATTTGTGATGCTCTCAGCGAAGGTCTTCAGTTATGTATGAGTTTGACTTTCGCTTCCAGTTGAAGCATTTGAATAGTTACAGAGAGTTATTGAATAAAATTGGGGAAGTCTCTAAGATAATTAAAAAAAAAAGACCTTATCAGGTTTTAGAGGTGAAGGGAATGAAGCAAACACAAAACAAACAAACAAACGATACCAAATTTTGCCCCATCGGCAATAGTAATATTAGCAACTAAAAACGTGGCTTCAATTAGATATGTCAGGCACCATGCCATAAAAAAATGTACTGTTAACAAGTAAGTCCAAGCTTTTTTAAGACTTATATTTGTTATTTTATTTTTTGAAAATAATTAGTTGAAATCTTAAATTAATTGGTTTGTGGATGAATTCTTCTGGGCTGTTTTGAGATATCTAATTCATTATGGTAAACCAGCCTTGGCTTATCTTTTGCCTTATTTCAAATCAAGAATAATCCAGATACAGGGCACTCATGGCTACTTTGAATCCAGTCTACTTTAGTGTTATATAAGTGGAGTATAAAGAAGATGGAAAAGTAGAGAGAGGAAAGTAGAGAGAGAGTCAGGGGCAAGAATGATAAAAGATGGAATAATTCTAATGGGAAAATTAGATTAACTTTACCAGGAGCAAAAGAAACCTGAGGAAAAGGAGATACGTGGCATCTATGTGAGATAGCTCACAGGCTCTAACATTTTGGATCTGTCTTTGTAAGTGAAGCCAAGAGATCAAGGGTAAAGAGGAAGACCAAAAGAAGAAAGCACTGGATCTGAATTTAAAGTTGTACCAAACTTAAAAGAATAGAAAGAATAAAGATGTCTTCAAATACAACTAAAAATGTGATTTGGGCATATATTCTAATAATTTGTCAGCAATTGCCATGAAGTTTTCAGGGCCTTTCTTATAAGCAAGCATCAAAATGTCACCTTTTCTAGCCTTCAGAAGGCAAGTAAATAAATAAAAAACACAACGGGGTGGATTCCTGAGCAGAGGGTATTTTCAGAACTGGAGGAAGCTGTGCCATACAACTATTTCCACATCCCTAATACTCAAGTCTCCTTTAATGTGATGTAGAAAATTATAAAATCCATGAATGATACAACCCATCCTGTATGATCTTATCCAATATGTTTTTTGCCATTTTGTTATCTAACTTCCCACTAGAATATAACCTTTTCGAGGGCAGGCACTTTGCTATTTTCTTCACTGTCCATACCTAGGACTTTGATCAGTGTCAGGCACATGGTAGGACTTAAGGAAGTAGTTATTAAATAAATGAACTTGGCACTTTTGGATTCACTTAAACCCAGCAATCCTTGCCTCATAAAGTCTCTATATCTTGTGAGTCTAATTTTCCTGAAGCACACATTAGTATCTATTCCCTTATATTCTACTCAACTCTCAATGGTTTCCACAGTTTTTGATAATCCCTCTCACAGTCCTCTAACCCTCCGTCATACTGATTCCATCAGATCACTGTGTTTCAAAAGTCGATCTCATTTTCTAAACATTCCCTCACATTTTCCCTACATCTTTACCTGTCATTCACCCACACTCTCAGATGGAAAGGAAACCCTTCTAAATATCTATATTTGGACTTTATAAACATCTGTGTATCTTCTGATTTCTTGCCCTACCAATTACCTACTTTCTTTCTTGTACCCTCCATGTCCACTAGCTCTTCATCTTCTGCCCGTTGTCAAATTCAAGTCTACATTGCATGAGGACTTGGTCCTTCCTCACTTCTTTTAATTTTACTACTCTCTTCCCCTTCTGTTTTCCCCACCTGCCTTAGTTCATCTGGGCTGCTATAACAAAATGCCATAAACTGGGTGGTTTATAAATGACAGAAATTGATTTTTCATGGTTCCATAGTCTGCAAAATCAAAGATCAAGGAACAGATTGTGTCTCTAGTGAAGACCCGCTTCCTGGCATATACATTGCTTTTAGCTATGTCCTCACATGGTGGAAAGAACAAGGAAGCTTTATCAACTTATTGTATAAAGACACTGATCCCATTCATGGGAGTTCCATGCTCATGACCTAATCACCTTCCAAAGACCCCACTTACTAATACCATTACTTTGGGGGTTAATATTTCAACATATGGATTTGAAGGTAACACAAATATCCTGACCATAGCGCAGGACATTGAAAACAAAACTGTGAGTACCCTTTCCTTACTACTCACATATTATTCTTAATCTTTTGTAATCTTGTACCCCTGCCTCATCTATTTCGGGAGACCTTCCATTTTTCCACCCCCTTTTTCTCAGTCTTGAATGGGTCGTCTGAAGCCATACATAAGCTGAGGGTTAAAGTTTGGTACTTCGACATTCTCACTAGATGCTAGAGGTCAGCCCAGCAATTCAGCATATTTTACAGGGTGATGGATAATATATTGGAGCAGGCACATAGCTAAGTTCATTCTCTTCACCTCATCTTCACCTAATCAGAATTAGTTAAAAGATGGCGATGCGTACAACGGTCCTGGAAGATTATCGAATGCAAAGCCATCCAGTGGGGCAAATGGGCCTTTATTTATGTACCAATGGTAAAATAAGGTAAGAGGCACCCTATAATAGAGTATGCACTAGGCGCTATGGGGACACGGAGTATACAACATAATTGAGTCCTAATTGAGTGGGGAGGCAACCACAAGGAGGCTAAGACATCAATATTTAAGAATGGTTGTGAATAGTCACTTGAACTGTTGAGAGAAAAGAAAGAGAGATTCAGATATTGCTTCTCTAACATTAATGCGATCAAATGCACTAGTCTGTTCACAGCTCCTTCTGATCTCCCCATTTATTTCTAAGCAAATTATAAATTTCTAAATCTAGCATAGAGACCACCCAACCTGCTTTTCTAGACACCTAAACATTCGCCACAACATAAAGTACTCACCATTTTCTATACCAAAAATATATTTTCTCATTGTTCTTGCTTCCTTGTCTTTTTCCCCCAAATATCTTCTTAAATGTTTATACATTTGAAAATCACCAATTATTGCCTCTCTAATTCTCCCTTATGGGGTAATTGTTTCTATACTATGATAATTTTCCATTGTATTTAAAAGACATATCACACAGAACCAATGCTTCACAGTAAAGAACCACATCTTAGCCATTTTTTGTGTGTTCCTCACAATCTAAAGAAATAATGCCTTTAAAACATTACCTTTTCAATACATTGTGGACCAATATATAGCTTGATCAGTAAGTTTTCCTAAGAAATACAGTTCTGCTCATTTTGTTTTAGTTAAGAAAGTCATTCAAAATTTTATCCCTAGACTTCCATGAGTTTTTATAAGATTCTTAGTTAGTTACCTCATGATTAACCTAACACAACATTATTCTAAAAACAAACTGGACAAGCTAGATGCACTACAAAAGCCAAGGGCTTGCAATGAATCTCAGTATAATTACCTCATATAATTTTTACAACAGAATACAAAATGTGCCAAGGTGGAAAATATTGCTTATCACTTTGGAAAGGCAAAGTTCCATATTACTCAAGATAAAACTGCCTTCTCTTAAAGGGGCCCCAAACATTTGAAACAGAAAACAAAGGACAAAATATTTACCCAATTTATATGCTATTCGGTACATTAAGGAATACATTCTTACAGTCATAGCTAACATAGAAGTTTTGGAGGGGGAAGTAATGTATCTTAATCCTAGCCATTGTTTTTTAGACATTATTTACTCTATAAAATGTATGGAAGCAGCCTGTATTCGCTGTTGACCTCTTATGAACTCCTTTCATAAAACCTAAAAACTTTCAATACTACAAATAGATTTTAATGCTTTAGTTTTATATTTTATAGGGCCATCAAAAGACCTCTCTTTGATTTTGTTTTTCCCTAAATACTCATCCTACACCAAAGTGTCCACCATGGGCCAGGCAGTGGGTTTCTCTGAAAACACTACATATCTAAGAGACAATAGGGGGGTTAATAAAATTTTCAAGTTAGAAATGTTATAATAGGCATGTGTTTCCATTCATAAAGTATGTCTTGAACACACACAAACTATCCTTTGTCATCTGTTTCTGCCCCATTTCGAAATTATTCTCTGCTATTAATTAGAAGTGACTACAATTTGATTAATCTCAAACATGTGTCACATATAAACAATGTGGGGAACTGCACTGAATAGTTTTTCACTTAGAGTATGCATGGTGTTCATAGAAAGAAGCCAAACCTAGTTGTTAAAATAATTTGAAATCTAATATTATCACACAAAGAGAATATTGTCAATGTCGTATTCTAGTTTATTTCAAGTATTAAATTCATAGAAGAGCCTGATTATATATAGTTTCTTAGGCTCAGAATCTAAAACTTCAGTGAACTTTTCTCTCTTGTATTACTACTAAAACTCTCATTTCTGGAATCTATTTCTTCACCTTGAGAGATTACCTGACTTTGGTCCCTGTTTGGTTTTTAATTTAACTCTTTTGGCAAAAGCTTCCGATATCTCCAAACTCACAGTGGACAAATACACATTGCCTTAGCTTAGAGAAAGGAAAGTTTCAATTAACAAGGGAAAAATGTCTTTTTTGCTTAATTTAAAGTATCATTATTAATATAGGATATGTACTAAAACACTCATTTTTCAAAGTGCTAATTAAATTTCCATAAATGCACTAAGCCTTTAACCAGATTATAAAAGAAAAATTAGATGATAAAGTAGTTGTGATTTAAGAAACAATGATTCCATTTAGGTTTTTCTGTTCAACTTTCTAACAAAAAAATGTTTTTCTTTCTTATTACACAGCCTGCAGTAATAAGTGAAATATAATCCTAATTAATTTTTCCTACAGCTGTATATAAATCAATAGCTGCAACATCCCAAAGGAAACACACACTGCACGGTCCTCCAGGTTCCTAATGAATGCAAATGGAATGACCTTTTTCTGACAACTATGAATATTATTTCACAATTTCACCATTGAAATAGCTGCCGTCAGCAATTCATACAGCAAACATGGAGACTACAATAGTTGTAAATAACTATTCATTATGGAAAGAAGGGAATGGAAAAAACTGAGCCAGAGTTAAGCAACTTTTAAGCCTCAAGCTTCATTTTTATGTTTCATCTTGCTATGAAAATTGTCTTAAATGTAACCAATCTTCATTTCAGTTCTTTCTCCACTATTTTAGGGAAAAAAATAGGTTAAAATGATTCAATGCTTTACGTCATTGAATTGAGAAGTTCGGTATTGGAATACTTTTTTTTAAATGAAGTAAGATCAATTGGTAATATTGTAAAGCTCTTAAATACTGCATTCAAGTTATTAGAAGACTATGGTTATCTTCCATCAGAAAAAGCTGCTGGAAAAATATGTGCAGAAACCCTTGTTGGTGTACTTATCATGACACAATACTGTTCATGCAGTGAGCATGCACATGATTTTAGAAGCTATGGAAACACAATGACATAAGGAGGACACATGTGAGAACCTGAGAAAAGGTGGGAGTAATTAAATCACATCACTGTCCATTTTGACTGAAGAACCACTTTACTCCAAAATACAATAAAGCTGCATGTACTTACACTAAATCATATTCAGTTTGCCACAAAACTTCATTATAGCCATGATGATGTCTCATTAAGTAGAAGTTAAACTCCAATTTTATAAGAAAAGTAATTAAATATGTTAAACCTAATTCTGCAGGTCATACATCTATATACTGAAAACTCCCATTGGAGTTCACTAGAGCCAAGAATATAATTAGCCAGTGGAGTTCAAACACTCATTGAAAATAGGACTTCTCAAATTGCAACAAGTTTCAAAAAGGGACTCACAACAAGAATACTCCATTTCCATACAACTCCAAAAATATCACTTCCACCCCCATTCTGTAATTAATTTTATACGCAGGGTTGCAGACTACCACCCTCTAATCATGTGATATCCCAAATATGCATTAGTGACATGAGGAGAATATAATGATAGAGAGAGATGAACTTACTTTGGTAAGTAGTTGTACTATTTTAGTCTAGAATCAGCTTTCTCTACTTTCAAATCTGAGAACTATTCAAACCCCAACCAATTTCTTGGAAGAGTTGAGAGAGCATTTCTGTGCTCGTTGTTTGGCAATATCAGGCATAGATGGCATTTTTTAACTGCATTAAACAATATCCACTTGATGACATCTCCTAAAGATGTCTATACTCCCACACCTGTAATGCTTTCATGTTCAAAATGAATCCCTGCTACATCTCACTCAATATTGATCTTTAAGGCATTTCTCCCAATCCTTTTCCCAGTGTGGTCACTGAACGGCATCAGAGTTCAATAGGAAGATCAGCTGCTCATCCACTTTTTGCTAAAGCAATTTGTATTATGGATTTATTTTAGCAGTCTACAGTGGCAGTTGCTGTTTTTACTATTTAAATGCTTTGATTATCTGACCTTGCTTACTTTATCTTTCTAAGTGCTATGCATGGGCTTTAAAATGATCAATAAGTGGGGATTCCTCTACAGGATTATGTTGAAATCAATCTCAATTCAGACTTTTTGTATTTTATGTTTATTACTTGATCTGTCTTAATTGCATTTCTTGTTTTGGTAAATAAGTTTAAAACACATACATGATGATACAGGTAAGTCTTCCAAGAGCCACACGCATTATTAAAATAACCTGTACTCCTTGTACATTATTTTCTTCATTCTTTCAATGTGAAGGAGGAAATAATTAATTCCTAGATATTTTATTCAAACACCTTTTCATTATAAATAAAGACCTGTTCCATTAGAGGAATAACATAGTTACATATATGCAAGTAACTGCAAAATCTTGAAGCGCATTAATATGCAATACTCACTGTGATAACTATGGAACTTCAAAAAGCTGTTTTTATGTACAGATTGCACATAAACATGTTTATAAAACTTGTCACAGAATAAATTAAATCATCATAGAAGAAAAACTAAAGCAATAATTGTGTCTTTGAAAATCAATAGGAAAAAACTATGAACTTACTGAATATCATTAGAAAATTAATATGCAATATAATATGAAAAACTTATCAGTTTCATACTTTCATTACCAGTTTTACACGATTTTTAATTTTGGATTAAAAACAGCAGTAAATTGGAAGCCTAAAATGCCTTGCATACTCTTAAAATCAAATCTATGAACTTTAAAACCAAAACTCCATAGTAATGATCAATAATATTAAATAAAAATAAACTCTTAAAATTAACTGTATAAGGCATAAATGCCATGGAATATGAATTATCACACACAATTCTTAGAACTTGCTAAATCTTTGGTTTAATTTAGTCATATTTTATATCTTCTGGGCTGGTGTAGTCACATGAAGTTCTTGAATTTTGTCTCTGGATCAACTTATTCTAACGTGATTTTTCAACATCATAATTAAAAGAAATGCAAATGTGAGTTAAAAAAAGGAACAGATGTAAACTTCTTTTAAAAAATCCCTTTCTTCAAATCCAATATAATGTCTAAATATCTCTGTCACCAGCTCTTACATAAAATTACAGTGCAATATTTTCCACATATGTTAAGTATAAAATCTGCAGTTTGCTCCAGTGACCAAAAATGTGATCAGTGAAGAACCTGAGGTAAATAAACATATGATTATACACAGAATATTTGCCATATGTTCACCTGTGCAAATACAACATTATTTTGCTTAAATAACTTTAAAAACTCTCACAGGCCTAGAGAAATATCACATATGTCCAATAGGCATATATTCACATTTCCATACTTTGAAATTATTGGCCAAATGATTTAGCATTTAATAATTTTCATTTCAGACCAAATTATAGACTATCAGTACAATAATTTTCCTTCTCCTGTTCACATTAAATAAGATAGAAAATGTTAATGAATGAAAACAAAGCCATCACAAGATAATTTATTTTAATAGTTACAAGCATGAAGTTAGGGCAGGAAAATTAAGATGCTTAAACATGAAAAGAATGAGGACAATATGAGTAAGTTTAATTACCAAATAGTTGCTGTAATGGTTTTTCCTAAAACTGTCATAACCAGCTAGTTCCTTTCTACTGTTTGCGATAGAATAGTACTTAAGAGAAGTCATTTTCCAGAAAGTTTTGCATCTCTGTAGATCATAACCCTGGCAAGACATGTCCATACTTTTTTCCTCAAGTGGGTAAATGTTAAGAGAGAAGAATCCAAGTTTCATGATGCAGCAACACAAAGCTGGGAAGTGAAAATTATGTTGCAGCGGAGTCCTGAAAATATGACTGTAAAAGTTAATCAATAAAATGTCTATTCCTGTCTATTCACTGGAGGCCCCAGCTGCATAGCTTCACTCAATCGATACTACAAATTATTACGATTTCCAGGTTCCCACTGGACATTCAGAACAAATCTTTCAAGTGTAACAGGCTTATACTGAGTATATGGTGTGTGTTCTCTACATTTAGTTCAAAAAGAGAGGAGAAAAATAAAATCTAAATCCTATATGCTCCTTTAACAATTCAACTTTATGGAACCAACAACTTACACGTCACATTTTAGTGTTAAAAACAATCTTCCCTTTGATTGCCAAATGTTTTACTACTTTTTTAACTGTGTCATATTTAGTTAAGAAATGACTTAATCTGGTAATAGATATTGGTGGTGTGGTGTTGGAACTTGGCTACTTCTGAATGACTATTCCAATTAAATGAATGGAGGAAATCATTTTGAGATAATTACTTATCAAAAAGTCACTTGGAGACATTATCACTATTAGAAAGATGAATGTGGAAACTTGACATATATTGCAAATTGAAGAAGCCTCTTAAAATACACATTCTAGTTATTGTTTTTGTGATTTATATTAGCACATTTCAAAAATTATGTTTCAAGTTTTCATTTTTTCCTATTTTTGTAAGATAAAATAAAATCATGATTTCTCAAGTGAGTTTCTCTTTTTTTGAAGAACAAAAAAAGCCCCAGAATGCTTCATTCTAGTGAGATTCTCTGCTCTCTATAGCAAAATTCAACCATGATTGCAAATTCCAGACACTACTCAGGTCTTTGACCTTAACTTTCTATACATTTTACCCTGCATCACTTAGTCAAGATCCAAAGACTTTTCCAAATAAAGGAATGACTGGGTGAGAGAACTCACTATGATATTCTCATGCTATATGACATCTGATGTGGCTCTTCCTTTTTCTGACTGGTGAATATCCTGGTGTCAGACAGTGCCCAATACCAAAGCAATTAATAAATCTGACCAACTCATGCCACCTGTGGATTGAGTGGAAAAATCAATAAAAATGAATAAACTAAGTTAGGACTTTTTACTTTGGTGAGGCTGGAAAGGCTTTGATTTTATTACACATTTAAACAGTAACATGTTTTTTCACGTTAAGACACATATCTAGCATGTAGGCATACCCTGTGACAATGTATATTGAGCTTACATTTAAAAAAAAAAGATGAACTAGTTTCCCTTAAACAACCATTGGTTTGATTATGGTCATGTGTCAGTCTCTTTAAATTCAACAAGTTTTGTAACATGTCATAATAATATCTATACTTTTTTTGACTTCTAACATTTAGTTGCTAAAACCCATTGTAAATAGCTAGGCAAAAAAATATTGTTATAATTTTAACTACTCTCTTAGGTGATATTTATACACCTTACCAGCAATTGCACATTGAGAGAGAATAGTACTTAATTTCATGATCAAGCTGTATTGGGAAATAAAACAGATACATATAGATCAAGTATATAGAACTTAAGTTTAGTCTTTCATTGTTATTTAGCTGGATGAATCGCTTCCTGATTTATTTACTTCTAAAAAGCCAAGATTGGAAGCAGATCTTTGCATGCCAGTTTGCAGATCAAAATTATATATTTTTTGGTGAGTGTACTGAATAATATGCCTTTACAGTGGCATTTAACTGTAGAAAAAATGTTGGCATTATTTTACTAACATTAAGTTAACATGTACCACTATCATTAGCTTTATATTAGTGTTCACAAACATTTTTATATATTTCTTGTTATCTAAATATATCTTAAGTATATTATTCCCCTAATATAATCCAGCTTTTTAAAAGACCATAATATTTACAACAATAGTACATTACTATAGCCATTCCCAAAGAAACCTTGCCCAATATGCTTTTAATTCTTGGTACCAATTTCTACCTTTTTAATATTTGTGAAATGTGGTTTTTTGTTGTCTGAGTTCTGGCAGCTGACTAAAGGTACATTAATGGCAAACAGGGTTTATCTGAGTGTTTAATTTTATTTAGAAGCCTATAAAATGTCATCCTAGGTTGTAAAATTATTTTTAGTGCCTTCTAATATTAAACCATTGGATGAAAACACAGGAATAAATTCCTCATGAATAAATTTCAAATATTTTACTTTTACATTTTAGCATTATTAGTTAGCATTATAAACCATAAATCAGAAAAAGAATTTCAACATTCATCCTATGTAATATTTTGAAATCCTACTGATAGATCTATTAAGATATGCAGTAAGTAATTAAAGTTTAGAATTTGGCTTCCAAAGATTAGTTAATATCAAATGCTTTTTTAGTTCTGGCCCCAGGATTGTGTTCAAAGGGTGAGTGACAGGAGAGGGAAAAAAAAAAAAAAGTTCAGGTATGTGTGCTTTATCTAACTGTGATTACTCAATTTAACCAGTGTTCGGTGAGTAAAGTGTAATTCTTGACAAATAGAGAGAGAGAGAGAGAGGAGGGGAGATGAGAGAGAGGAAGAAAGGAAGAGAGAGGTTCATCTGGGCTATGCTACTTTTAAAAAATTATTTCTAAAAAAACCGTAAGAAAGTCAAGCAAAAGGCAGAAAGGATAGAATATCTAATTATCAGACACTCAAAAAAAAAAAAAAAGACTAACGTTTATTTGAAAAGTAAATGATAAAATCTGAAAACAGTATTAAGCATAATAATCACATGAAGATTTAGATTATGAAAGCAGAAATTAACTACTGGAGATGTTTCACTAAGACAATTTTCATGAATGTTTGAAAACAGTATAGATCTTTATTACTTTTCTTCATAGTTCCTTACATGCCTCAGTGGTCTGACCAAAAAACTACTCTAAATGTCTCTCAATTTAACAGTGTCTTGCTTAGAGCTGCTACTTTAACAAAAAAGAAAGGCAACAAGAGCCATATGTAACCTTTGGACTCCAAAAGGAGAAAGATGAAAATACCATTGGCAGATAGGTGCTACAGAAACACAGTGTATTCTTTCTCTTGCATCTTACCTTGAACATTTCTTGATAGTTAACAAGAAAGTTGAGCGCCACATCATTATTTAGAATCAGAATAGGACAGTCATACTGTTCAGCATGTCCCACCTCAGTTAAGAAATGATGCAAATTTAAAGTCTATCTATTTTGGAACGAACAATTTATTGAACAAGCTAGCCCATTTACACATACCCTTTTGCAAGACAGAGAGAGTTAAATATTAAGCAACGAAAGTCAAAGGACTGACTTGATTTTAGAATGTAAAGTAAAACTTTCTGAAATACTAAAAAGCAACTCACTTGTAATCATTTTTTTCTTCTTCAGAAGCAATAATCCTTTCTGTCACTGTCTTCAGCTCTGCCTGGGGTTTTCTACTGTTCTGTTCTTGGCGAACTGTTTCTGCTATTTGCTCAGTTAGCTGCTCTTGAGTAGCTTTCAAGCTGGATTCCATTAGAAGAAGTTTTTCATCTTGACTGGCAAGTTCTTGGGCTGAAAGATAAAACAAGAACATTGCCTTTTAAAAAAGTCAAGCTAATGTGTTTTTTTTTTTTCTTTTGTTTTCGGTTTAAATTTTATGCGATGCAACTTTGAGGAAGATTTAAACAGATCCTTCTTGTCAAAATACAAGCTCATGCATTCCATTTTCTGATTCCTTTATTTAACGCACAAGTAAACAAAGATATGTATGAAGGAATACAAGATGCATGTCAGTAATCTCAAGTTTATAAAACATTTGAATTCAAAAATTAGATGTCCTAATCAGACAACAATTTGCTGACTTTAATTGTGAGATTTCTGTTGCGACATAAGTGTATTAAACAGAATGACATTAACACATAGTATTTTTCTTTCTTTAGCACAGGCCTCAGATATATTTATATATATTCACACAGACAAAGACTGATATGTTATAAATTATGCCAAAATGATGGCCTTCCACTGATTTATTTTCATGTATAATATTTATGAAATGTAAGCACTTTTTCAAGGTCATCCAATAGATGGCAGTCTTTCATTAGACCAAAGCAAACCAGGCAGTATGCTTCAGCTCTCAAAAAATAAGTGATTTAAGACAAAGACATTTTTCCTTTGTTCTTTGTTGACCGTATTCCTAGAGATATATATCTGTACATTTTGTTAGAATATTTCCCCATTAAAAAGTATTTATCTGCTTTTTATTTTCCTATTTGCCTCAAATGCATGCCATGAAAGGTGAATATGTATTTCTTTAATCATATATTTGCATATATATTTATACACATTATGTCATATAGTACATTTTTGGAGGTATTTTTAAATATCACTGCATTTTAAATCTCATTGCATTAAAGATCATGATACTTTATGAAAATCAGTCATTTCAATCTTGTAATCTAAAATGAAGAAAAAGGAAAAAATTCTTTTAAGACCCCAAAATCAATATAAATAGAAATGGAGAAGGCCATATTTGTATAAAAAAAGACCATCTTTGCTTTTAATGATTCTCATTTTATGTCCAAAAAATGATGTTTATACTAAGCTTCAATAAAGTTAGAAACCAAGGTATTACAGTCTGACATCAGAGGTATCTTTTACAGGCAACCTCGTAAAGAAGATACTCTATATAAATATTCTACATTTATCACTCATCTTTGAAGCTGAATGATGACTCCCTTATAAATTAGATCTAAGAATATCTGGTTCTCAGAATCTCTTTATAGATTTTGAGCAACTGACTGCTTATATTTTAATAAATATGTGCATACATGTTCACTTTGTTTTCCTGCAAGTGTTCAAACTGACCAGTTTTGCCCCAGAAGAAATTACAGCATCTACTATTTTTATAGCTTAAACCTGCTATATATTAACAGTTTAAATTTGTGCCTCAGGAAACCACAGAGCTAACGCAAACAGCTAAATATTTAACAAGGAAGAATGCATCACCCAGAGCTCATCTTTATTAAATTCCAAATACATCGAAATCTCTCTGAACAAATGAGTTAAATGTTTAATAATTTCAACACATGTTAAAGTGTGGGGGGAAAAAATCCAATAAAGAACTTACAATGAATGTGCTTTCAAAATTAAAAAAAAAATAAAAACCGTTCAAGCTTAAAAAATATGTAAAAGAACTATGGCCCTCCCTGCTCTTGACCAAATAAAAATGTAATCAAATGAAAGCAATTGACATTTTTGCAGTGATATGTTTTTAGCATTGTTAATGTAGTTGCAAAACTGATTTGGGTGCAGCATTTTATTTTGTATGCTTTTTCACCTTTCACAATACATATTTCTTATGAAAAAAGAAAAACGCACCAAACTTTTTAAATGAGTTTTGAGGAGAATTTTTAGACATCGACATTGAGAGGTTAATGGTCTTTAAGTTAAAAGGAGCTGAGCAATCAGGCTACATGTAAATGACTATGGATATAAGAATGCTGAAGGAAGTTTTTTTTTTTTTTTGAAGAATCTACTTGTACCAATAGACTGTCTTCAAGACTACTTGAGTCACCTTGTGGCACATACACAAAAGAGACCTTTTGTCAACTATGCATGATGTGAATTTTCTATGAAGTTTGCCGATTTTGAAATGACTAAGAGATTTATGCCTCACGGTTCTCCTAAGAGTCTACTCTAATTCATTATGTGCTGGTTAAAGGGGGTAAATTATTTTAAGTTTACCTATGCCTTGGACTTGAGCCCGAGTTGATCCCAAGCCAGAGGCGCTCGCAGCTGCTTGCTTTATTTACAATCCCTTTGTCAGACTTACAACTGCCCCAGGCTATAACATAGTGTACCTAATGTTCAAACTGGCAGGTAATCTTATGTCAAACATACTTCTTTGATTTAAAGTGATCAATAGATTCTTGTAAAGAGGTAATTTCTCTGATGTTTCCACCTTGCCTTTTTTACAGGTGATTCACACAAAAGCCTGCTTATATGATGTACGAACAATAAACAGAAAGCTATAATCATGTTTTTTCAGATGTTTCCGGTGCACAACGATTTTGGATCGATACTCTGTGTAATACAATTATCTGCAATGATCTGGTTGTATTGAAAAAGAATTTGCAGGAGACCTCTAGGGGGTTTTATCCAGAAACACGTATCTGGCAATGTTGTGAATAGTGGAAGGAAAAATTAAGGGGTTGATAAACGCTGTCTATTATGTACCCAGTAACTTCATTAATATTTTATTCATAAAAGTATTCTACCACAAAGTTGAGACAAACAAGCTCAAAAGTAATAATGATAATAATGTTCATAGCTTCATAGTACTTATTTATGTAGAACAACAACAACAACAAAAACCTTAATGAACATAGGACTGGAGAGAGATTCAATGTTGTGTGATTATTATGTACCATAGATTATGAGAAACATTGATTATTTATTTATGCTATGAAATGAATTCCTGTATTTCTATCATATGTAAGTCATGTAAATATCAGTGGATGTGAAATACTTTGATGCCTCTTCAACTACTTTATTTTTTTACTAGACTGGCCAAATTCTAGACTGAGGATCAACTTGCATTGTTCACAAGCACTGTATATTAAGCCCTTTATTTCAGGCCTTTTTTTTTCCCCCTAAATGAAGATTTGCAACCTCAGGGAAAGGGCTAAGATACATAGTCTGTATCTGAAAGACATTATGCATTTTCTGCAAAGATCTCTGTGTGTAGAAACAACTCAGTTTTGTTTTTATGGTTCTCTTGAAGATGCGGACTCTTTGCATCATCTTCCTTAAAGCCCAAAACGTTCCACGTTTCCTATTTGGAGCCCCTAATCACACATCTGTGATGTGCAATTCTCTTTCATCAGACTAGAACAGATTACATTCTGGTGAAGTTCACAAATTGGGGTACACTGGTCCCTCTCACAAAGCCCCGCTCTATGCAGATTCTGCAGATCCCCTTCTGGCTGCTGCAGACCTGATCTAATGACAAAGATTGCTCTTTCGGATGCTTTCCTCCCTGTGTATCCCGGATGCTTGCTTTCAGTCTCCTGACCACACTGTCGAGGCTCATCACCTTACCCACTTTGACTTTGATGGCTTCCTGTGCCTGCAGGAGACCAGCTTCTGACTTTCTTAGAAAGTCCTATCTTTTTGCGTATTGCCTGTGAAGACAAAAAGCATTCCAATAGTGCCTCTTATGATGTACTTTTTATACTGCATCCTGCTATTTTGAGCTATAGGGTACTGGAGATTATACAGCCCCTCATTAGCAACTGGGTCAAGTATCCACATCTCTTTTAGGATCAAAACCTTAAAGGGACTCTCTTAAAAAAAAAAGTCAGTTGGAAAGAAGAGTCACCATTAGCTTAAATGTAGTGTTAATCAATACGCAAAAGTTCAAAGGCTAAGGAAAGTATTTCCCATAATTCTTAGGGAATTAAAAAGGAGACTCGTTGGATCAAAATGAATTCTTTCTCTTTAAAATATGAAGAAAAATTTAATGAATACAAAAAGTGTATTTGATCTCTTTGAGTTAACACCTATATAGCTCTTTCATTTAGCTCTAAAGCAAACTGATGTGACACACAGGGAAATCCCTACACCATAAAGATAATTATGATACCCTCCTAATGACTTCTCCACACCACTTAAACTAATTAGCTTTATAAGAATACAATGTTTGTCACTTTCTTTTTCAATTTTATTATCTTTTTAACACGCATGTCTCCACTTTAAATTTGAGTGAGAAAAGACATTAAATATAATCAAAGATTTTGTATCCATCAATATGGTATTCCTGGCTGGGTTTTTTTTTTTTTTATTGGCTCCCTGCCACACCTTGACTCTCTATCATGCCCCATCATGCTTCTTTTAATCTGAATATTTAGTGTTCTTTCATGTCTTAATTACAGCAAATTGCGGCACAGTTGGCACCATTTCTTGAAATTAATCCCAGAGTACTTTGTTTCTGTCAAGCAGTCAAAGCCTTGGAGAATAATAGTAAATGTTATTGCAGATCTAAATTTAAATGACTGTCTATGTATTTAACTTAAGCCTTTAATTATTCGTGCCGAACTGTTTTTGGTTCAAATGTTAAACATTATTCATTGAGAATGTGGAATTACTTTAGACAGCTTAAAACCTGCAGATATGTTTGGCTATAATTTGAACACAACAATTATTTATATTAACATATTTTCTCAGGTGTACAAAACTTAGGAAATGGCATGTGATATCTTCTTATGGATACATATTTCAACATTCCATCACTTCTGTCATTATTAATAAAAGGTATGGATTTAGGCCTATTCAATTCTAAATGGCTTTTCCCCAACGAATTGCTAAATTGTAGACCAGACCCCCCCACCAAATATATATATATATAGAGAGAGAGAGAGAGAGAGAGAGAGAGAGAGAGAGAGAGACTTGGTATTATTATTGCTGATGTCTTTAAATAATTCTAGATAATGAAGCATTTCAAAACTTCTTCCAAATCTAAGAGTTATAGTGTTTTGTTTGTTTGTTTTTCTATGGAAAACTTAAAGGTCTTAGAACTCTCAATGGCCAATTCTTTTATTCTTCAATTCTGAGCACATTCTACCAATAATCTGCATTCAAAAAGAAAGCACAATTTTATAAACTAACATGAGTTTAAAAAGTCTAAGATAGTAGAATTCACTACTCATGCTTTATGAATGTATGTTGAAATAATCTGAAACTGGAAAATTCTGGGATGTAGAGAATACATACTTATGATTTGATTTCAAGTGATTGGCTTTCATGTTAATTTTTTTAACTTAATGAATAATACAAATTACATATTTTGTAAAAGGACTATACTTTTCAGTAAACCACACAGTAGGAGCCTGCGTATCACAGTGGGCCACTCTATGAACTACCATCAGGATATGAGCTCCAGGAAGATAAGGAATTTGCCTCATTTATCCATCTGTGTGTTGCCAACATATATACCTCTCTATATAATAAGCGCTTAGTGAATTGAATTGGATAGATGGTTTTAATTTCACCTGTCAGACGTGTCATTTTCTTCACTAGGAAATACGTGTCCTTTGCTTTGCCTCTAAAATACAAAGTGAATGTGGAAGGATTTGCACTTAAAGTTTGGGCAGATTTATCTTCTAACCATCTACCGGCATAAATTCATAAATACTACAGTTTTATATGTTTTTAACCTCTATCCAAATGAAACTTGATGGCATTTCTATCCCCAACACTTAAGGTACACACTGGATTTAGAGACAACAAGAAAAAGATGGAATCACAAAATTTAAGGTAAAATATATATTTCTCGATAATTCAGGAAAAAATGCATGAAGTGGTGTGTTTCCAGTTCCCTCTCCTTATCAATAGCAATGTGATTGTTGAACAGATATCTATTTCCCTGTTTCTCACAATCTCAGGGGTGCAGCCGATCTTTCTAACTACAAAGTTTCCTGGCAGCTGCAAAGTCGCTTTCAAGCTGTGTTATCTGCTGTTCTAGCTGAGCAAGTTCCACTGTGTGTTTCTGTTGGGCAGCTATGACATCGAAATGGAATGACTGCAAACTCTTTTCTAGCACTTCACTCGCAAGAACAGCTTTCTCCCCCACGTATCGGTCCAATGTATTAGCTGTTCCAGCGTCCCTGTCATCTGTGATCCGCTCATATTCTTAAATGCCCAGCATTGTTTGCATTGCACTTAAGATCACGGTCAAAATGAGAAATTGATGCTCATGGTACCAGATATATTCTGTTCATTATATTCTCTAAATATTATTATCGACCTACTTAGAAAAAAAATAAACAAGCATGTCTCTCTGGTAGTACAGCTAATGTAAATGTAGAAACTGAGGAATAGCAAAGTGAAACCAATTATCTCAGCCCTGGGGTAGTTTCACAAACACTGTTTAGACGTCTTAGGGAATCAAGAAGCTGTAATATTTTTGCAACAAATCTAAAAGCATAACTTCTGTATAATTTTTATATATAATCACAGTATTTCTCTTCTCTTAAGAATGATCCCAACAAGATTAATCAATTCCCAGATACTTACTTCCATTAAAAATTTTGTTGCATTTTACAAAAGAATTTCATATCAATTTTCTCATTTCCTCCCTATTGTAAATTTGTAAAGTTATTATCAATTCATTTTATAATGAAAATAAACTCCAAATTCTTTGCTCTTTCTACTATGCCATGCTATTAATCTTATTGAGACATTTGAATTTATGGTACACATTGATAAGTTAATAAACTGATTTTTAAATAAAGAATGTGTTTATATTACAATAATCATATACACTATGATAATGATAATACTATACTCAATGTAAATCACAAATCAGTACAAACCATGCATCTAAATGAAGTCATCTCTAAAGTTTTGGCATTGTAATTTGAACTCTTTACCATCAACTTATTTTGAGTGATAAATAATCCTTGCTTTGCAATGAAAATAAATCTCTCTCTCATTTTTTTTTATTTTTTATTTTTTTTAACGTTTATTTATTTTTGAAACAGAGCATGAACGGGGGAGGGTCAGAGAGAGAGAGGGAGACACAGAATCTGAAACAGGCTCCAGGCTCTGAGCAATCAGCTCAGAGCCTGACGCGGAGCTCGAACTCACGGACTGCGAGATCGTGACCTGGCTGAAGTCGGACGCTTAACCGACTGTGCCACCCAGGCGCCCCTCTCTCTCATTTTTTTTTTTTTTTTTTTTTTTTGGGGGACAGAGAGAGACAGAGCATGAACGGGGGAGGGGCAGAGAGAGAGGGAGACACAGAATCGGAAACAGGCTCCAGGCTCTGAGCCATCAGCCCAGAGCCTGACGCGGGGCTCAAACTCACGGACCGCGAGATCATGACCTGGCTGAAGTCGGACGCTTAACCGACTGCGCCACCCAGGCGCCCCTCTCTCTCATTTTTTAAATGGGGTTGGATTTTCCCATTTGCATTGAGAGAAGGCAGTTATACATAGTGGAGGATTTCCCAGGAACCAGAGATGCAATCATGATTGAAAACCAGGTAACACTGTTAGCTCTTAACATGTAGTTTGCCTATATTGTGATTGGGTTGTTGGTTAGCCGATAAGTAGAGATGAAAGTATGAATAATAACAGAGAATAATTGGGATTGAAGACTTAGGATTACTACACTGTAAACAGTCAGCCCTGTGTATCACAAAGTAGAATCACGAAAACGAAACTACAGGCAGTTAGAAAAAAGATTATAAGGTGGAATCTTAGTATATTAGACCATAGGCAGAAAACAACAAAATTTGTAAGTTAAAATCAAGAGATACTAGACGGTAGGCATTGAATATCAAGAGTAATAAGTACAACGTGGTGTTTCCTCTAAATCTCATTTCACAAAGCGTCCTGGAGCCTGCTTCTACCTCACACTGTAATAAAATCAGAAAATTAGAATGTTCAGCAGCTCTATTATCAGGAGTTTAGCTGATCATTATCAATTGTTAAGATTCAAAAGAATCCCCTTCCGTAACTGTTGGTCTACACAATGTACTAGAATCAGGCCATTACTTTATTGAGGCCAGGAACTATATCATTTGTTTTTATTCAGTGGTGTTCGCTCTGCTGTAGCATAAAATAGTTGGTCACAAATGAATGTTGGATTGGTCTTCAGCAGCAATAATAATAACAATAACAGCCCTTTAAATACATACCAAATTCCTATACTCGGGGAACAACATCCATAAAGAGACTGTATTATAAAACTTGATTCACTAATTTGGAATTCATATAATAAAAATCAAGTAATAAATTACTCATAGTGTTCAAAATCTGGAAAATGAGGAGGTTAATAACTGTAGTTATACCTATAATCTATAGTATCTCTTAAACATATAATGAATTTTATGGGAATAAAGGACTACTTAATTCTGAGGAACAAACATGATGATTGATCATATTTACCCCAAAGAACATACAAGCCTTTTAAAATGCAAAATGGAAAAATTCATAGCCAGGCTTGTTTAGAAGTTCAAAAGTGTTACTCTTTGTGTGCTGTCGAATAACGTTCAGGGTATGTGACTACAATCTTGAGCGGTACTTTTTCTCGCTGGAATTTCTGTGTCAGTGTTATTTTATTGTAACATAAAGTGGTCAAAATATTATATATGTCAAAACCTAACATCTCGCTGTAGTGAACTAGAATCCAGAACAGAGTTTCCAAACCAACTTCAGTTTCCATCAAAGCTGCACCACTTACTAGCTATGTAATCTTAAACACCTCTCATTTTCAACTGAGCATAGGGGCACCTGGGTGGCTCAGTTGGTTAAGCATACAACTCTTGATTTCGGCTTAGGTCACGATCTCAGTGTCTTGAGATCAAGCCCTGCATGGGCCTCTGCACAGAGCATGGAGCCTGTTTGGGATCCACGCCCCCCTCCCCCCAACCCCCCCCCACCTCCCCACCCCTGCCCGTCCCTCGCTCACACTTTCTCTCTATCTCAAAACAAATGAATAAATATTTGAAAATAAAATAAAGTAAGCATATAATAGCTATCAGATAGAGACGCTTCTAAGATAAAAAGAAATAATACATTTGGTATATTTCTGACATGGTAGACATTTTTTTAAAAATTATTAATGTTATTATATTGGGCTATAATTTTTGTAACTTGAAAGTATATTTAAATTTAGGAATTATGAAAATTATTATAGAGCCACCATGTTTAAAAATTATTATATTTAGAAATCTCATTATTTTTCTGAAAAATGACCTTCTCCTTATGCTTTTATACTGATATCTTTTGAAGGATTTCTTCTGCAACCATGTTTAAATGTCTCCTTAATATATGTTTTTTGTAATGGCAAAACAAGTCTATTAAGGGAAGTCTATGGAATTTTTTAAAGTTTATTTATTTATTTTGAGAGAAAGAGAGACAGAGCATAGGCAGGGAGGGGCAGAGAAAGAGGGTGAGAAAGAGAATCATAAGCAGACCCTGCACTATCACCATGGAACCTGAGGCAGGTCTCAAACTCATCAACTGTGAGATCGTGACCTGACCCAATATCAAGAGTCAGATGCTTAACAACTGAGCCCCTTGTTCATAGAATTTTTTTAAAAAAGAAAACTGTCAGATTATCAAGAAATAATCATAATCTAATAGAAAATTACTTTAGACAGAGTGGAAGTGCCATCATTATTTTGCACTTATTTTCAAATGGAAGGATCTGGATCTTACTCTCCAGTTACTTGGAGGCTTAACTCTGGTAAGATGTTAACCCCACACTGATCTAAACTACAGTTCAGATGTTAAGGAGTAGATATAGGCCAGTAAAACTATCAGGTCAGAATTTGGTTTTCAAGTCAGATGTAGTAATATAGAGGACCGTATGGTGTCTAGAAGGGAGAGAGAGATTGATTCATGTGAGTACAGTTATGATGGAGTCCTGAGAGGAAAACGATTTAGGTCAATGAGAATTACGTTAAGGACAAAAAGGGCAGACCACCCACTAAAGAAGGAGGTGTCCACGCCTAGCTTCTCCTTAATTGTGGCTGTAAGTATACTTGAGTAATCTGCCTGGCCTACTTTCTCTAAGAGAGGCTCTGAGAGAACACTATCGACAAACAAACAAAATAAGCATTTTGTTGTTTTATAGGTTGATTCATGGACTATATCAACTGGTTTCTATTATAGTTGAGTTTGCCCATCTGGCATGTGGAACTATGTGATATAGTCAGAGCTCTTCATAAGAACTAATTTAGGGGTGCCTGGGTGGCTCAGTCAGTTAAGCATCTGACCTCAGCCCAGGACATGATCTTGCGATCTGTGAGTTCAAGCCCCGTGCCGGGCTCTGTGCTGTAAGCCTGCTTCAGATTCTGTGTCTCCCTCTCTTTCTCTGCCCCTCTCCAATTCAGGCTCTGTCTCTCTCTCTCAAAAATAAATAAAACATTAAAAAAAATTTTTTTAAAAGAACTATTTTACATAGGTGTTCATGAGCCTTTTACAGAAAGGAGAGGAAGAGATGGGGTCAGACAATGTACATAAAAATGAAGTTCAGACACATTAACTAAATCCACATACTACTAGAAGAATGTTCATTAAAAGCTCTTGAGGAGGCTAGGATGCATAGCCATCAGCTTGAGCTAGAAAAGCACATACATTTCTGCTCTTCTCTCAGCACAGGTGTGTCTGTGGGCACATAGCTGGCGAAAACACTGAAATTTAACCGGTAACTAGTATTACCTAGTCTTGCCTCCCAAGACAGCTTCAGCGGGCTTTGAAGAAGTTCTGTGCAAGCTACAGATACTAACTCGAATTAATTCTCTGTCTTGGATTTCTGTGCCATGCACTATTCTAAGTGTAATTCCATCAGTTTCATTTTACTTAAAAAAAAAATTAGAATCCTGGAAGAAGTTCTACAGATAAGGTGTTGAAAAAGTAATGTTCAATTGAATTGTTCTCCAGAAAATGGGCCATACATTGATAAAGAGGGTATAAGTCACTAAAAAGTCACTAGAAACATGTGTTGCCAGCAGTTGCTACTATCACAAAAAGAAGAACCTTGTGGTACCTGCTCTCCAGGAGAATCACTATGAACAAGAATCAATATGTTACCAGACTATGTTTACTGACAGAAGGGGCTTTGGGCAGCACTTACAGGACCCAGCATTTTGATCATAATACTCTCCCATTTAAAACACTACTGCAGCTTCATGTTGTTCATAGATAAAGTTTGGTATTTAAAATGCGCTCCATGGCTTTCAGGCCCTGTCGACCTCAAAAGTTTCCTTTTGCCCATTATACACTAAATTCCAGTGGTGCTGGTGTTTAGTTCTTAGAAAGCACTAAACTCCTTCCTTCCCATGTCAGGGTCATTTACATGCCGTCTCTTTACCTTGAATGCTCTTCCTCCACCTTTACTTGGTCTCTCCTTCTCCAACCCTGTTATCTCCTTCCTTTTTCAACATCATCTTAAATCATGTGTTCTCAGAAATTTCTCCCACCTGATCCAGTAGAGGAGGTGTATCCTCATGAATCCTGTACATTTTCACAGGATTCAAAATAATTGTAAACACACACACATTTGTCTCCTTATGTGCCCAATGCGAATTTTTCTCACCAAATTTTATGTTCTCTGTACACATGGACATTTCTATCACATTTAGCATTGTATTCCATGTACTTATCCTAATGCCTCAGAAGGCCTTGTAATCATGTGTCTGGTATATAGTAGGTAAGTGAATTAATGAATCCATACATAATGAACTCTAACATTAGGAATGTTAGACTGATAAACTAACAGCTAAAATGTACAAATGAAAGTGAAAATTATTATTTTACTTTCTTTTTGGAGAATTTCCTTTAACCATTGTTTAAGGGTAGGTAGGCTGGGGACAAATTCTTAGTTTTCCCTCATGTGATAATGAATATATTCCTGAAGATATTTTTGCTGAATACAGAATTCAGGACTGATAGTTTCTTTCTTTTAGCATTTGAAAAATGATGGGTATTTCCATCTGGCTCTGTAGTTTCAGATCAGAAATCTGCTGTTACTCAAACCTTTGTTTTTTTCTGGGTAATGGTCATTTTTCTTTAGCTGCATTCATGACTTTCTTTGCTAAAAGCAAAGTTTCCAGAAATTTGATTATTACGTGTCTTAGTATGGAGTCCTCTGGGTTTATTCTGCTTGTGTTTTACACAGCATCTTGAATCTAATAATTTATGCACTTAACCAAAGTTTGAAAATTTTTAGCCTTTGTTTCATGAATAATTTTTCAGCCCATTCTGTTTTTTCCTCTCTTCTGGATTCTCACACCATGAATATTAGACATTTTAAAATTGGTTCACAGGTTATCAAAGGTCTTTTTGTCTTTACTGTTCCAATTAGGTAATTTCTATTGTTCCATCATCAAATTCATGATTCTTTCCCCTGTCATCACCAATCTACTACTGAGTTGGTCCAGTGAGAGTTTCTTTCATTTTTTTCATATTTACCTTTTTGTCAAGTTCCATAGTTTTGATTTGTTTTTTAAAAAACTTACATTCCATTTTTGCTGAGATTTGCTATTTTTTTCACTTACTATATACAAAAGTTCATAATTGCTCACTGAAGCAAATTTATGATTGCTACTTTCTTTTTCATTTTTTTTTAATTTTTAAAAAGTTATTTGTTTGTTTTGAGAAAGGGGGAGAGCAGGAGCTCGGGACAGGCAGAAAGAGAGAAAGGGAGAGAGAGAATCCCAAGCACGCTCCACACTGTCAGTGCAGAGCCCAATGTGGGGCTCGATCCCATGAACTGTGAGATCATGACCTGAGTCAAAATCAAGAGTCAGTCACTTAACTGACCCAAGCGCCCCATGATTGCTACTTCTAAAACCTGCCAAATAACTCCAGTATCTGAGTTTGATATCAAGGTAGGCATCTACTGATTGTTTTTTCTCATTCAAGCTGTGATTGTTTTGGTTCATGGAGTGATTTTTGATTTTTGATTGCTTTCTGGAGGTCTAAGAGATGTCGTGAGATCCTGGACCTATTTCAACTTTTTCAGCTAGTAGTCACCCGATTTTAGCTGTAGCACACAGGTCTGGGTGTGATGAACCCATACATGGAGTTCATCTTCCTACTGGGCTCCACTGACCCATTCCCCGAAAAAACAGAGCATAGTATTGCATTACCTTGTTGCCGTTGAATGGGCACAAAAACTCGGCTCCCTTGTGATCCCCACAAATAGTACCCTATCGGGGAAAACACAGTGCCACTAGCACTACATCATACCCCCTCATACTGGCTCATTGCTGATAGGGTGGAGGACAGTGCAGGTGGAGTGTTGTGCCTCTGGGCCTCACTGACACTGGGAGAGATAAAGAAGCAGGATGCTGATTGGCACCAACTTGCACTGTCTGATTCTTCCTTGTTGCTGCCTTGTGGGTGAAAGTTCAGCTCCTTGCTTGGACTGACCAAGAACAATCTGGTGGGGTAATCACAGAAGTATCAGTTTATGCCAAAGGGCAGGGGTAGAAATTTGGGTCTGTGTTCAATCCCCCTGATGTCAGGGGACCAGCGGGGAGAGTTTTTCCATTGGTACTTAGATGGAGCAAAGCAGATTTTGTCAACAAGTTGACCAATCTACCTGGCTACTCATTTCCTTCTCCTTTGGCTAGATGGAGCAGGCTTTTATTAGGTCCTTTTTTGCCTGAATGTTTTGGTGGTTCCAGGTTGAAAGCTCTGGTGCCTCATCCTGGCTATTTGGCAAGACAAAAAGAACCACCAGGGAGCTCACTGTCTTTTCATTCCTCAATCCCATGGTCCTTAGTCCATCTTTTTCTTTCCATATACAGGCTTCCTGTTTTTACTTGTTACATTATGTTCAAGTTTTTAGGTTCTTGGGGCGGCGGCGGGGCGGGGGGGGGGGACTAGAGAAGATGTTATTTTATTTCAGCCCAAACTGGAAGCTTCTTAAAATTATTATTTTAATACATTCCTTTGTTATTTTATTATTATATTTTCCCATTAGGAAACTTAGTGAAATTGTAGAATTAAGAACCAAGGAAAGTGGTTTTATTGTGACCTAGTCCCAGATTTCTGATTCTAGATAAGGCCTACATAACACCATGATTTCTAAAAAGGAAATGAGTTAAAAAAAAAAAAAAAAAACTTGCTTCATTTCTAACTTGCTTAATTTCACATTCATTATGTAATGTACTTTAGTAATTATATATTTTTTACTCAATACATATGTGTCTTACTTTATACATTATATGCCAAGCACTGTGTTGTTCCAAAGCCTATGGGGGAAAAAAAATTAATAAAACAAAAAAACTGAAATACAAAAATAAATAATATAATTAAACAATGAATTAATACATCAAAAGAAAATTGTGCTAAGATCTTAAGTGCTCTCAGAATAAAATAAAAATGAAAAGAATGTCATGCCAATAAGTAGGAAAAATAGGTTGCTAAGTAGTTGAGACAAACTTTCAAATTGGTCAACTTCTCATTGATATGTATAAGGAAACAATTTAATTTACCAGTCTTATATTTTCAAAGTTGCTTCTATTATAATAATTAAAGTAGGCTTTGTCAGAAAAGCAGTGTGGAAAGTAGAGTTGCCATTTTCTCAACTACTATGCTGAGTGAGGGGATATGACCCCATATCATGTCTTTGTCGATTGTAGGATTGCAAATTTTGTACGCTCTGTGACAATTCTCACCTCCTATGAAGAATCAAATGGCATTCCCTTTTTCATGTTCCTAGAAAAGGATTTCACTCCCTATCTATTTATCTATACATATATTTCTTATAAAAGTTGATTTATTTAATGATATGAATGGTTTGACACATAAGCAGGCAGGGATCAAGATTTTCATTGTAGACATTAAAGATACCCTGAGACTTTTAGATCCAAAGCTTTACACCAAGCAGTGTTTGATGTCACTTCCAGTGACATCTTTCTGAATGGGTTTGGAACTGCTGAACTAGTAAGTAGAGGTAGCTATAGCTAAGGAGCAACAGGGAAATAAGGGCTAACTATATATCCAAGAATTATATCCTCAAGGAATAGTTATGTGCTAACTCTCTCTATATACATGTATGTTTACATATGAAGTTACATATATCGATATCTATCTGCATATCTTTCTATCCATTTAGGTAGATATAGATAGATAGATAGATCACCAATACATATATGGTGGCATTGTATATATTTTATATAATCATATAGGAGATGTCAGTATCTATGGGCAGCTAGAGTATCCATAAGCAGCTTTTTATTTTTTAAAGAATGTGTGTTTTGGCTAGTTTAAATTGGCAAACCATTAGTTGTTAATGTTTTTAAAAAGGGAAATAAACTAGAAATTTTATTTAGCAAATTAACTCTTTAGTAGCAGAAGGATTTTATACTGCATAATAATGAGACTAAGTTTGTGCTAGGAATCAGCAATGTGAGTATTAATTCTTTCATTACCTCTCATGACTGTAGGCAAGTTAGAAAATCTCCCAGAGTGTCACATTTCTCATTTGGAAATGGTTTTTATGGATATGTGATGGAATATATTATTTCTACAATCCTTTCTAACACTCAAGTTTTTCAAAATACAAACTTTAAAATTTGCATGTTAATTCTTTAGAGATACTAGAAATGAAATATTACTCAAATAGGTCAAAAAAAAAGGTAAATTTCATATTTAGGATTAGGAAGAATGAGTGTTTAACACCTTCTCACCTAGTATATATTTTTTTTCTCGGAGTCACTAAGATTTATAATAATTTTCTTCCTTGGTCCTAGCCTTCTATGACTGCCGCAGCTGTGCCTTCTGAGCCCTCTCCACTGTGGTGGGGGCCTGCTGTTTTGCTTTAGGAGGCCTCAGATAGGCTCTGGCTAATACTTAAGACCTATCTCTCAAACTTGAACCTTATCTCTCTAATGAATGCCTGTTCGCCCTCAGAGCCAAATGCCCAGGGAGAACCAAAGCTCTTGATCCTTGCTTTATGAACATCTACTTATTGGATCTCAGGGTCAGAAGCTCTGTGATGTAGTCACTCTGGTATTGTACTCTCTCCAGGAATCTAGGGTTCAAACAGCTCCTGTAGCCACTAGCTGCTATGGTGATAGATGGCCTCAAGCTGGTTTGACTGCTCCAGACTTGAGGTATGTGATTTCCTGTAAGTCTGGACTTGCTTCTTCACTGCTCTAAAGCCACAGTGTTCCTTCCTCTCTCTAGGAAGCCCATCTTTAATGAAGTGCTTTCCCAACACCTTGGCTACCATGATCTCTAGGCCTCTTTATGCTAGTCACAGGCAAGGCCAGAGAGAAACCCGTATTTTTAGTGCCCTTCAGCAGCACCTATTCTAGTCTCGCATCTTCTTTTAATAAGAACAGAAAATGCATATAAAAGCTATGCATTATCCTCTTATTACACCATCAACTATTGGTACTGATGCTGCGGTATTTTTCTCCCAATCAGGACAGGCATTGACCTCCATTCATATGATAATCAGATGCTATTGATTGCCCTGTGAAAGGATTCTGAATGTATAGCTTATCCTGAAAGGCTTTTCAACTCTTATGTAAAAGTAGAATTTTAAGGAAATTCAAGGAAATAGTTAGATAATAGCCCTATAGAAAGAGAGATACATGAACATTAGCTATAGGTTAAGAGAGATGAAGATTGGTAGTTTTCTACTCTAGAGGTACTAGTTTTAATATATCCTAGTCAGGATATGACCACTAACTGAATCAAATTTTTTTGTCTGTTTATTCTTAAAATTTGGAAAATGTTGCATTTAAATATTATATTGGTGTTTTGAGTTCATTTTTAATGCAAAGCTACCACTTTATATCTAATTGGTTAAATAAATTATATGCAAAAATAAATACATATTGTAGAAATGAAGGACCTAACAATTGTTTTCTGGTCCAGGAAAATGTCTGTTATCACTCACAAATACGAAACAAAGCTGAGATGAACTGTAATACAGAGCACAATGGAGAATATAGCACTGGGCAGTCCTGAGACTTCTCAAAAGAATCAGGGAATAAGCCATTCACCATGAAGTCTAATAGTGAAGACTAATAGTGATTCAAGGCACCTAAGAGTCACCTGGTATTTTGAACAGTCCATGACTACCAGTGAATGAACATCAAATATCAATAAAGAGTATTTAAATGCCAAAATGCTGTAGATGTTAGTACTTGAACAGTCAGGTTCAGAGAGATAGCAAGACAGGTGAATATATGGAATTAAACTCAGTCTTGATTAATATGCTTCTGAATTATGTGTGCTAAATTTTATTTAATGTGTTTCTAAGTTCATATTCATGGGTGAAATTGGTCTAGAGTTATTTTATTTACTATTTATTTATTTAGTTAGTTAGTTAGTTATTTGGGGCTAGTGGAGGACTATGTAGCAAATGGAGTGCACCTTTTATCACTGTTTGGTGTTAATATTTGGTCACCTTCATAAAAAATTTGGAAATTCTCTTCTTTTTTCTATGCTCCAGAGAATTTTAAATAGCTTTGAAATCAACTGTTTCTTAACGAATTACTCTAGAAAACAGTCCAGTTTTTGCGCATAGCTGTTTGACAAATCTATTCCTCTGATGACTCAGATTATCTATCTGTTCTGTGATTGGTGGTGGTGTTACAAGATTTTTTACTTCAGTACCCCGGGTTCGTTGTCTAGCTGCTTTGAAGACTCAAGAGGTGGACACAAATTGAGCAGCAGGCAAAGTCTATTAAAGTATAAGATCAGAAAGGAAGAATAGTATGAAAGTTCTCTTTATAGAGGGGGGACATTTGAAAGTGAATGCCTGTGACTATAGGCAAAGACCCTTGTTTTATAAAGTTTAGTCATCCCTCCCTTCCCTTCCCCCCTTGTTTTTTTCTCAGGTCCTACCCTTATTAGCTGGATAGCTCTAGCTGAGTTGTCCATTCTTGATTGGCTCAATTCCATTGTATGAGGGGTGGTCTATGGCCATATCATTGCTTGTGGGTCATACATTTTATGGTCTACTACTTATTTTCAGTTAGGTCTTTTGTCCAATTCCTGAGGGAAACCTGAGGTGGAGTAGGTGCTATCTATTACATTCTTAAGAAGAACCTTATGCTTGAAGGGGTTTGCTATGGTCAGACATTCCCAGGATTGTTCCAAAATGTCTGTTTTTCCGCACCTTGGGACTTCAAGTCCTAATCTTTCCCCTCTGCCTATTTTATCCTATTTTTTCCCTATCATAGAGGCAGTTTATATTTTCCTAGAAAAAAAAATTACCTGTCACTCAGGCATAGAATGGAGAAAATTAACCTCACATGACTTACTTAACATGCTTATGTGAGAAATAAGTCCATTGACCCAAAGGAGGGACACGGAGACTCGGAGAACAGTGAAGCAAGGCTTTAATCAATGTTCTTGCAATAACAGGTGTCTGATGGACAGGCACACTTGGGGCAGCCACAGCAAACAGTTGATCTCCTTGCATGTAAGCCCTTCCCCTGATTCATCATTGGCTGAGTACTACAGAGGTGTAAGGCAAAAAGTAGTCTGATCGGAACAAATATACATTCCCTGAGGTGACTCAGACACTTTCAGTCCCTCTTCCCTGCTCTTTGGAGCATGCTCATTGCAAAGCCCACAAAAATAAGCCCACAAAATGGAGAAGAGAAGAAGAACCAGGAAGTGAAATGGCTAAGGGTTTGGGAATCCATTGTGTGGGGGGGTGGGGGGTGGGGGGGGGGGTGGTGTGTGTACCTATTTCCAATCAGTTGTAAACCTGTTGTTAATTAGCACAGCTTTTATTCAGTATTTCTGAAGATTAATCATCCCCCTTACTCCTCACATCTGTATCTGTGATTATTTCTGTTATCAGTGTGTATACACGTATTTGTGTGATACTGATTTTCACTTGTTTAGCTTAAAAAATAATTTATAAATATTATTGTTTAGTTTTTTTCCCCCAAAATAGATCTCGATTTATAAGGTCTACTAATTTATTTATCATTTATTTATTTCAGTACACATATATTGTTTCTTTTCAGTTTTTCCTATGTTAATTTTGTAATTTCAAATTTATTGAGTTGGATAATTACCTCACCTATTTTCACTCTTCTTTCAATTAATATGAATATCTTAGACTATGAATTTTCTTCCTAAAAAGCTTTGTAAGTTTAGAGAGGGAGATTTTAATTGTTTCCCATGTGCTATTTACACATACACATGCACTCATGATTGTTACACATACTATTTGTATATATGATATATAGTAAATATGACATATTTTATGATATATCATATATAAATATATATATATAAAATATCAAAATAAGCAAAAATATTCACAAACACTTCTCCAAAGAAGATACGTTATTAGGTAATGTAATATTGTGATTTATAATAAGAAATATATGTTTGTTTTTACTCCCAGTTTCTGGCACAGAGGTCCTGAAATCCTTGGTATTTCCTAAGTGAGGAGAGCTATAAGTGTCTTTTGTTATGTTAATTAGGTGACTTTTGGAAAGCCAGTAGGTAACCTGAGAATGGAGATTGGTTGCCTGGGGAACCAACCATGTGATTAGTGGGTTGGACTTTCAGGCCCATCCCCCACACCCACCTCCCAGGAGAAGAGAGGGGTTGGAAATTGAGTTCAATCAATTTAATCAGCCTTGAGTATGTACTGAAGCTGCTATAAAAACCCAAAAGAATGAGGTGTGAGAGCTTCCAGGTTGGTTAATTTGTAGGGATGTGGAGAGAGCTGGGCACCCAGAGAACATAGAAGCTCCTCACCCCGTAGCCGGAGTACAGGAGCACCTGGTTGCAGGGGTCCCTAACAGACCAGATTTAACCACTCAGCACTGATGAAATCCAAAGGCAGAAAAATGACTGGTTGTAAAACAAGAATGCAATTTATTTCAGTGAGGCCAACACTAGGAAGACAGCAGACTACCATCTTCAAAGACTGTCTCCAAAATGCTGAATATACTACCGAGTTTATATAAGGAAAATGTGGGGCACAGGTGGGTGGGGATGTACAGATAGTAAAGGTGAAATCAATCAATCACAGTGGTGGTCAGTCAAGGGCAGATCTAGCTGGCTCAGGGAAGTCCTTATTGCTTGAGGGGTAGTTTTGGTTTCCATCAGGGGATGCTTTGTCCTCAGGGTCTTCCACCTGAGCCAAAAGACAAGCTGGAAAGTAGAACCCACCTAGAAAGTTTGAGGTAAGAATGGAGGCAGCCGAAGTTGTCTTTCAACCTTTTTTCTGTAACTTGCCCTATGTGTCTCTTCCATCTGGCTGTTTGTAAGTTATATCCTTTCATAAACCAGTAATACAGTGAGTAAAATGTTTCTGTGAGTTCTCTGAGCGGCTCTAGCAAATTAACAGAACCTGAGGAAAGGATCGTGGGAATGTTCTATCTATACCTGCTTGGTCAGAAGCAAAGGTGACAACCTGGAGTTGCATTTTATCTCTGAAGTGGGGGCAGGGGGCTGTCTTGAAGGACTGAACCATTAACCTATGGCATCTGATGCTATCTCCAGGTAGATAATGTCAGGATTAATTGCTTGGTGGTGTTGAACAAAAACATACATCAGAACTAGTAAGTACATGACAAGATGATAAGTAGAGAAATGTAAATTAAAACTCCAATGAGATACTATTTCATACTAACTAGATATACTTTAGGAAATAGAACTTATAATAACAAACATGGGTGACAATGTAGAGGGAGAAAACATTTTATACATTTCTGGGAGAATGTAAGATAGTATGGTCACTTTGGAACCAGTTTAGCAGTTTGCCAAAAAGTTAAACATAAATTACTATAGGACCCAGCATTCCTAGGATATATGAAATCATAAGTCCACACAAAGACTTGCTTGTGAATATTCACAGCACCATTATTCATAGTAGTCAGAAAGTGAAAACAACCTAAATGTCCATCAATTGATAAATAAATAGATGCAATGTAGCATATCTATATAATAGAATACCACTCAGCAATAAAAAGGAAGCAACTACTAGTCATACTACATCATGGATTAACTTCAGAAAACATTGTAAGCATAAGAAACTAGACATAAGAGGTTATGTGTTGTATGGTCCCATTTATATAAAACGTCTAACAAAGATATTTTTGGAGAGATAAAAAGTAGATTCATGGATACCTAGGCATGGAGATACAAATAGGATGGGAATGAGTTTGGATTATAAATGGGTATTAGGAATCTTTTCTGGGGGTTATAAAAATGTTCTAAAACTAATTTATGGTGGTTCTTACTAAAAAGCATTGAATTGTATACTTGAAATGGGTTAATTTTATGGTATTTAATATGCATATATATGTAGATATATGTATATATACACACACACAGTTTTGGGTTTGCACATTATTACTTTTCAAATTTTGTTACATAATTTGTGTTTTCCTAAATTGAATCAAAGGGTATAGGCCTCATTAATTTGCCTTTTCAAAGCTGATTTAAATGTTTTATAATATTATGCATGGCCAAATTTTGGCATTTTTAAAAATAATACTTTTTATTATCAGTGTACAAAAACTTAAAAATTATACTACATATTGACCATATTAGATTGTTTACATGTTTATTTTTGTTTTATCAATTAATTTCATATAAGAGAAAAATATTAAGTTTTTCTGTTACAAACGTGTTTCTGTCTTTTTTCCTTGGGTTTCTTGATGATTTAGCTCTAAGACTATATTATTTACTGAATAAATATTCTCTTTGATCTTCATTATAAATTATATTGTTATTCTTTTCATTTAATTATTTTTCCCTAAATTTAAGTTTTTCTGATTTAAAATTACTACCCTACCTTTTGGTTTTTGTTCATTTGCCTGTTCCTGGAATGACTATATCTTTTCTATATGTTGGCTTTTCTGGGTTATTTTATCATATGTGTATTTTATATGTAATATATTATTAGGTTTTGTTCTTGCTACTAATAGAAACTCTTTTATTTTAAATGGTTGAGTAAGCCCATTTACATTTATTTAAATGATATATATGCTTGGTTAATTATGTCATTTATTTTTTCCCCACTGCTTCCTTTTAATCTTTCACAACATAAGCATTATTTATTTCTTTTATGGAAGTTTGTGTTGTTTTCCTGATAATTTGGAATGTTAATACATTTACTAGCAGTTTTCTTTATGGTATTACTTCTGGCAGTATATTTAGTTATCTAAATCTTCAGACAGGCTCAGTAGATTTCCTCTCCTACTTATGCCCCAACCACTGCTTAATTTGTGTCAACCAGAAAAGACTAGGTTATGCTGCCTTATAAAAGAGTACAACATGGCAGTGGCTGTCACAGAAAAGTTTATTTCTTGTTCAAAGTGCCCTACAATCTGGGCATTTCTCCAGCAGCTCTTCTGTGTAGCAGCTCAGAATCCCAGGCTGCTTCTGTGGCACTCACCTCTCAACACAAATGTTTCAAGGTCCACTCTGGAAAATGGGAGCATGTAAGAGCCTGCATTGGGAATTCAATATGTCAGCCTGGAAGTGACAGCAGTCCTTTCTGTTCACAGCCCTTTGACCATAAACTTAGTCTTAGGAAGGAGAGAACATTTCTTGTAAGTACCAAGAAGAAGTGAGCAAGATATTAGTAAATGCTTGAAATGCCTATTAGATGATTTCAACTATATTATTTTATTTATTTTCAACTATTTTATTTTATATCTTTACATGGTCATTCTCATATTGATACTTTTATCATTTTGCTACTTGATCATTAAATGATCAATGATTATAACCTGTGAGAAAACTAGATTATTTTATCTTCTGCTTTCTGTCCCCTCCAAGTCTTATCTTTGTGATTTATATGATTTCTACATATTCAGAGTTTATAAATTCCTCACTGTCTTTCAAAATGCAAGGTCTAAGTTTAAATCCCACAACTTCTTCACAGACATATTTAATACTTATAATACATGACTTGGTATTACTATTTTGCTCTTCCAATATAGAAGTACAATTACAACACAATGAAACTGATTAGATTCTAATCCTATCGGGATTAGTTTTTTGACTTTATTGTCACTCTCAGTCTTATTTCCATAATCATATTGTAATCTCTTCATGGTGGGAAGAGAAGTGACATATTTTTCTATAGCATTTAAGAAATAGTGAGGCACAAAAAGTTATTTTCCAGAATTTTTCTTTTTTTAAATTAACAACATGTTCCATTCTGCATTTCCTTTCAGAAGGAATTCCTGAATTTCTGGAGCATTATAGAGTAAATGTGTCAGAATAATAAGTGGAACTGTTTCACAGATATGGTAAATGAAGGAGAATATGATTTCAAATTTAATTAAAATTTATCTTACTATCACTATATAGAATTGAAATGAGAATTGGAATGCAAAATAATACATCTTAAATTAATTCTTACTAAATTTTACTTTCTTTTTACTTTGACTTTTCAAGCATACTATTCGAGTTGAAAACTTGTTGAAATAAATACATAGGATTAAATGGTAGGAACATGTTAAATTGGATCAGAACAATACGGCATAAGTCACATGATAGGAAAATTTTCCTTACTAAGAGAATAGAGAGAAAAAAGTTATTCTAGGGATCCCATTAACTATTCACATTATATATCTTCATTATATAGGTATTGTGTCTGCATATATGCATATGTATATGTATAAGCACAAATATAAAGAAAGAGATTCTAAAAGTAAATGAGACATATCCATTCAAGTTAGTATTTTAAAAATATTAAATGTTGCTTATGTACATTATTAGACTTTCAAATTTAATACACAGAGTTGTAATTTCCAATATTATACTATCAGGCAGCATAAATTTACTAAAAATATTTACATATCAAGTACCAAACATATAAACAGAATACAAAGGACATTAAAATTTATTCAACAATGTCCAATGAAACTTTGGAAGTTAAAAATAAAATTTATGCTATTGTAATAATGACCCTGGAAAGTTTAGAAATGCTTACAAATGCTAATAATACTAACAAATATTGCTTATATTACTACAACACAATCTACAAAGTTACCTATAAAAATACGATTTCAAAGCCTTATACTGCCATTTATTTCAGTGATGAATAAAATTTTTTCATAAGTAAATGAGAGATCATCATAGGGCTTAAGTTTTATATATATATATATATATATATATATATATATTTAATGTTTATTTATTTTTGAGAGAGAGAAACAGAGCATGAGCAGGGGTGGGACAGAGAGAGAGAAGGGAAACACAGAATCTGAAGCAGGCTCCAGGCTCTGAGCTGTCAGCACAGAGCCCAGTGCAGAGCTTGAACCCATGAACCACATGATCATGACCTGAGTTGAAGTTGGACACTTAACCGACTGAGTGACCCAGGCACCCAAATAGGGCTTAAGTTTTAATAAAACTTTTATTGAAAACTTATATAAAGAGAACAGGATCTATTTTATCAGTGAACAAAGTGATTTTGACAAAATTTTAGAAGCTGAAAGGAGCATCACAGTCAATTCCATAGATGGGATTTAAAACATATTAGACACAGTCAAAGAAAATATTTGTGGACTAGAAAATAATGGACAGAAGCACAGAGGGGCAAAATGATGGAAAATAGGTGAAAAAATAAGCTAGAGTCCCAGTGAAAATGTCTAACATACATGTATTTGGAATCTTAGAATGAAAAAAGATACAGAAAAGACAGAAACTTTATGGAAATAAATAATGTCTAGAAACTTGCAACACTGTTTATGATGCCAACCTAGATGGATAAGAATCTCTATAATATTAAAATAGGATAAATAAATATAACTTTAACATATTCAAAATTCTTTTCTTACATTACACACAAAAATAAATTCAGAATGGATAAAGACCTAAATGTGAGACAGGAAGCCATCGAAATCCTTGAGGAGAACACAGGCAGTAACTACTTTGACCTCCGTCATATCAATTCCTTAGTAGACACACCTCTAGTAAGATGTGAAAAGGGAAAAAAAAGGCAAGGGAAACAAAAGCAAAAATGAACTATTGAGACTCCATCAAGATAACTTCTGCACAGTGAAAGGGTGAATCAACAAAACTAAAAGGCAGCCTACAGAATGGGAGAAGGTATTTGCAAATGGAATATCTGATAAAGGGTTAGTATCCCAAATCAATAAAGAACTTCTCAAACTCAACACCAAAAAGCAAATAATCCAGTTAATTTCTGGGCAGAAGACATGAATAGATACTTTTCCAAAGAAGACATCTAGGTAGCCAACAGATACATGAAAAGACGCTTAACATCACTCATTGTCAGGGAAACACAAATCAAAACCACGATGAGATACTATTTCACACCTGTCAGAATAGCTAAAATTAACAACACAGGAGACAACAGATGTTGGCCAGGATGCAGAGAAAGGGAGCCCTCTTACACTGTTGGTAGGAATGCAAACTAGTTTAGCTACTCTGAAAAACAGTATGGTGGTTCCTGAAACAGTTAAAAATAGAACCACCTTACAATCCAGCAATTGCACTACTAAGTATTTGCCCAAAGAATACGAAAATACTGATTTGAAGGAATACATGCACCCTGATGTTTATAGCAGCATTATTAATGATAGCCAAATTATAGAAAGAGCACAAATGTCCCTCGACTAATGAATGGATAAAGAAGTTTGGGTATATACATATACAATGGTATATTACTCAGCCACCAAAAAGAATGAAATTTTGCCATCTGTAATGACATGGATGGAGCTAGAATGTGTTATGGTAAGCAAAATAAGTCAGTCAGAGAAAGAGAAAAACCATATGATTTCACTCATATGCAGAATTTAAGAAACAAAACAGATGGACATAGGGGGTGAAAAAAAAGAAAGGCAAACCATAAAGCTGACTCTTAACTATAGAGAACAAACTGAGGGGTGCTAGAGGGCAGATGGTTGGGAGATGGGTTAAGTAGGTAATTAGTATTAAGAAGGGCACTTGTGATGAGTACTGGGTGTTATATACAAGTGATGAATCACTAAATTCTACTCCTGAAACCAATATTACATTATATGTTAACTAACTAGAATTTAAATTAAAATTTGAAAAAAATTCTATAAATATAGCAAATAGAAAATGTTAAAACAACTAAAAGAATTAAAAAAAGCATTAACTTTAAAGAAAAATAAGAATAAATGTTGATATGTTAACAAAATTGATAAAAGACCAACGACCTGTGGAATAAAACATCAGTAAAGTTTTCCCCCATTTTCCTCACTATGAATCAGCTTTCTATAATGTCTAAAATGTAAACTCATAAACTTGCACTGATTGGCCCTTCAATTAAGCACATTTTGTTACTTAATTAAATTTAGGACCATGATTCAGACATTGTCACAATAGCAATTTTTGAAACTATTTTTATTCTCTTTAATTTCAGATATCGTCTTTGGTTCATAGACCAAATATGACGTTTCTCATATTCTAAAGTAGAAACCCACATAATTAAACTACCTTGTAAGTTGACATTTTAAATTATACACAGTATTGTATCTTCTCTGTACTATTGTTTTAACCCTTCTTCTCTTGGAAAGAGTTAAGTGTTCTTTCATTTAGGTATCCATCTAGTATAGTACAGGTTTTATGTTTTAATGTTGATTTCCTTATTCTGAAACTTTTTAATCACGCTTTTTCTAATAATCTGGAAGCTCTTTGAGAACACAAATATTTCTTCATCTGTTCATCATCTAACAAAATGCCCCATACAGAGTAAGTGTTCAATAAATGTATTATTTATAAACAAATGAATAAAGAAGTGTTAATCCAAGGGCCCCTGGGTGGCTCAGTCGGTTGAGCATCTGACTTCTGCTCAGGTCATGATCTTGCATGTGATTTGTGGGTTCAAGTCCTTAGTTGGGCTCTGTGCTGAGAGCTCAGAGCCTGGAAACTGCTTCAGATTCTGTGTCTCCCTCTCTCTCTGCCCCTCCCACATTCACGTTGTTTCTCTCTCTCTCTCTCAAAACTAAATAAACATTTAAAAAAAATTTTAAAAAGAAATGTTGATACAATCACTATTTATTTTACACTTTTTTAAGATTCAAATGCTTGTGACCAATTCCCAATCTGTATGCAGTGAGAGATTCAATCTTCTTCCCAATATATCTGACCAAGATTCCATGGGAGGGAATGCTTTTCATTATGGAGCAGATCAAAGTTCATCTAATAAAGTAATACATGGAGAATGTCATGTGAAATGAGTAAATAAAAGGACATGAATATTCTGAAGGAGAAATTCCATCATCTTTTCATAAACTGCTGCTGATATATTGTAACATTGTGAGGACCAAAACTATATATCAATTTAGAAAGAAAAGACATTAGTAGTAGGCCTGGTCTCACTTTTAAGCAAAGCAATTAAAAAGCAAGCTTCCCAATTTGATGATTTGCCAACCCTCATTATTCTGTTCATCCAGAATGTCCCCACCTCCTACATAATGCATCACGGAGAAAGTTACTTAAATGAGAATACAATGAAAAACAAAATTTATTAAAACTAAAATCTCAGCATCTAATACCAAGATCCCTTCCTAAAAGTTTGAGAACACAGGAAACTAAGGGAATTATCATAAGCACCACAGTAACTGCCACTTACATACATGACAGTTTTATTTTTGGCCTTAGCCTTGTTGTGTCATTGACTCGCAGAGGCTTTCTGCAGCAACCATTAGGGCTGATGTCAGGGGTAATGGCCTCTTGTAGCAATGGCTTTCTTAGCAGCAGCACCAATCAAATGATCCCCAGTGTCTCCTGATTTTTCCAACAGTTCTTGGATGTCTGATCCACAAGAAGGCTCAGGGTCAGACACAAATAGCCATGTAAACAGAGCACTTATGGGAGCTTCTCAGAGGAAAGTTCAAGTGCAGGTTTATACAGCTGGACAGCTCTTTTGAGGAACTTAGAGTTCCATGAGAAAATTAAACTCTAAGGTACTATACTGTCACAATTCTACCCCTCTGCCACTTTCTTCTGTACTATGGGGGTAGGAAATATTTATCTGTTTTTCTCTTCTCTTCTTTCTCTTGTCTTCTCTTGCTTCTTTTCTTTTCTTTTCTTTTCTTTTTTTTTCTTTTCTTTTCTTTTCTTTCCTTTCCTTTCCTTTCCTTTCCTTTCCTTTCCTTTCCTTTTCTTTTCTTTTCTTTTCTTTCTTTCTTTTCTTTTCTTTTCTGGGGGCAGGCTTACAGTAAGCATAGATGCTTCATGCCTTTAGTATCCGAGGTAGTATGATCTTTGTATCATAATCGTGTGACCTAGGACCTCCCAAGCAAAAGAAGGTAATGATATTTCACCTGAAAAAAACTGTCATGAGGGGCACCTGGGTGGCTCAGTTGCTTAAGCATCTTATTTCAGCTCAGGTCATGATCTCGTGGTCTGTGATTTTGAGCCCCTCGTCAGGCTCTGTGCTGACAGCTCAGAGCCTGGAGCTTCCTTCAGATTCTGTGTGTGTGTGTGTGTGTGTGTGTGTGTGTGTGTCTCCCTGTGTCCCTCCCCCATTTTTGCTCTCTCTCTCTCAAAAGTAAGTAAACATTTAAAACATTTTTTAATTGTCATGAAAATAAAATAAAGCAACTCATTCAAGTGCTGAAAATATTTCCCACAAATAGCAAGCCCTCCATAAATATCACCTATCATTTAAAAAAAACCCAAAAGATCAATAAAAATTCAGAAGTAAATGAAAGTTTTTTTATCAACATATTTTTTTCTATTAGAGAAAATATACAAAAAAACCCAAAAAACAACAAAAAAACCTCCCAACACCCGAGTCTTAAACATTTAAAAAATACAGAATATGATGAGTATATCACGATTACTTGAAAATATGTGGTATTCTAAAATTAAGAAATGTATGAATAAATTAAAACAATGTTTGTCAAAAGATGATCTTAGATGGCAAAATATGGCACCTGACACACAAAGATTAGGGGTTAAACAGATAGTTGAATATTTTTAAGAGCTAAATAAATAAAATTAACCCTCTTTTATAAGGGCCTACAATTCAAAGGGAAACAAGTATAGTTTTTAAAATGTGAGTACTAATTTATGAATTTGAGTAATTCTCTTTTTAGGTGTTTTGTTTTGTTTTGTTTTGTTTTGTTTTGTTTTAATGCAGCCCCAAAGGAATAAGAAGAGACTTTAGGAGAGGGCCCCATCACAAAGCTCTGAAGGCCTCACTTCTTCATCTGGACACAAACATGGCACTGACAGACCAAGACAAACAGTGGCCCCTCTCAAGGAGGGCACTAAGCATCCCCTGTGGCCAGTGGTTGCCTGGTTTAGGGCCCCAACTCATAGACATGGCTGGCGGTCACAGCTCAGCTCTTGCCCCCAACCAGTGCTAAGTAGCCATCTTCAGGCAGACCTCAGGAGGCTGGCAGAGGGTCCCCACCACTCCTACTCATCCCAAAAGGATTGTGAATGTGAGACACTTCCTCCTTGTAATTTCTCAAACCAGTGTCCCCTAGTCAGCCTTTGGACTATGATTGTTGTGGATTTGCTTGAAGCGTTTATAAGATTACCCATTCTTGGGGCACCTAGGTAGCTTAGTCAGTTAAGTGCCTGACTTGGGCTCAGGTCATGATTTTGTGGTCCGTGGGTTCGAGCCCCAAGTCAGGCTCTGTGCTAACAGCTCAGAGCCTGGAGCCTGCTTTGGATTCTGTGTCTCCTCTCTCTCTGCCCCTCCCCCACTCACATTCTGTCTCTGTCTCTCAAAAATAAATAAATGCTAAATAAATAAAGGAAGCCTTTCTTCCATCTACCCTATATTTCTTAAAAAAAAAAATTAAAAAAAGATTGCCCATTCTTTCACGCATACACAGAAAAGAAACATCTCCTAATCTCCAGCTCACCCCTTGAAGAGTAGTTCAAAACTAATCAGCTGGTCTGAGAATGATTGATAATGGACTAGTTGGGACAGGATAGCCACTCCATTCTCATTTATGAAGAGACTATCATGTCTAAGTTTGCAAAAATAGGACATGATAGAGCCTAGATGCAAAGGAGACCATTCAGGTAGATAGTCTTTGCTATTAGATTTTATACTGTTTTGCTTCTCTCAGGAGGTGAGGCCTAACCATGCTGTCATAAAATATTAAAGGGATGGTAGAAACAAAATGATTTATAAACAAAAAGCTATAGAGGTTTCCATTCTAAGGGAGAACAGTATCTATAAATAAAAATTTATAGAAGTCTAATTATAAAATAGTGTTTTTTAGATCTTCCTTTTAGGGATGAATTATTTCAATTTCAACATAGGAATTCTTTTCTACTCCATTGATAATCTGCTTCTATTTCTTATATTTACTTAAAATATATGATCACTTATGCAATATTATCAAATAAGTTTCTGATCAATATTTGTGATTATAGGCTACTTATCTCTTGACCTTCATAAAGTATGTTATCTATATCATGTCATATAAATTTGGGATCCTGATTTAGTTCATAATTAGTGGACAACTGTCAACTGAATGTGTTCAACCTGACAAATATGGTCAGCCAGCACTGAGACTGGCTCAATATGTCACATCATCCGGGTTAATATTCTGAGGAAAAATGGTGAATTTACCTATATTGAACAGTTATCATATGTCTGGATCTCTGCTTTTACATAATTTATCTCCCATTTCTGAAATATTTTGCAGAAATGTTGACAACAAAATCTTAAAATGAGAATTACGTTTCCCCATTCTTCAGGATTCTCAGTGCAAAATTTTGGGTTATTGTTATTGTTCCAGAGTGACTTTGGAGACTATGTGTTTCATCCCATAAGATGAAATGAACCTGTATCTACAAGTCTCTGTCTCTGGAGGAAAGCCCTAGGCCAGGAACACATGTATCTGACTCTCCATGAGAGAAAAATACTTAGGTGATAATAAGCTACTGAAGTTTTAGGGTTTGTTTATTGCCCCATTTCACAATATCAAATATTTTTATTGAGATATACTTGATATATAACACATTAGTTTTAGTTTTAGATGTATAACACAATGATTTGATAGTTGTACATATTGTGAAATTATCACCACAATGTCTTGTTAAAATTCATTATTACATAGCCTTAATGCTTTTTTCTTATGATGACAACTTTTAAGATCTATTTCTCTTAGCAACGTTCAAATATACAGCACAGTATTATTAACTATAGTCACCATGCTGTACATGACATCCACAGGCCTTACTGATTTTATAACTGGAAAGTTATACTTTTTGACTCCCTTCTCTCATTTTGCCTGCCTCCCACACTCTGCCTCTGGCAACCACGAATCTGTTCTCTATATCTATGATTTTCTTTCTAATTTGTTTTGTTTTGTTTTGTTTTCTTAGGTTACACATATATGCGAGATTGTATGGTATTTGTCTTTCTTTGTCTTAGTTATTTCACTTGGCATAATGCCCTCACATTTCATCTATATTGTCCCAAATGACAAGATTTCTTTCTTTATTATGGGTGAATATATATTATACACCTCACGTTTTCTTTATCCATTCATCCATCAGTGAACATTTAGGTTGCTTTCAAATCTTGGCTATTGTAAATAATGTTGAAATGAACCTGGGTGCATATATCTTTTTGAGTTAGTGTTTTCATTTCCTTTGGATAAAAAACCAGAAGCAGAATTGCTGGATCATATAATATTTCTATTTTTAAATTTCTTGAGGAACCTCCATTCTGTTTTTCATAGTGACTGCACCAATTTACATTCTTATCAACAGCACACAAGGATTCCCTTTTCTCTACATTCTCACTAACACTTGTTGTTTCTTGTCTTTGGGTTATTAGCCATCCTAACAAGTGTGACATAGTATTTCATTGTGCTTTTGATTTACATTTCCCTGATGATTAGTGAAGTTGAGTACCTTCTCCTGTATCTGTTAGCTGTCTGTATGTCTTCTTTGGAAAAATGTCTATTCAGATTCTCTGCCCATTTTTTAAACAGAGTTTTTAGGGTTTTTTTCTTTTTTTGCTATTGAGTTGAGTGGGTTCTTTATATATTTTGAATATTAATCTCTTATCAGATAGATGATTTGTAAAAATTTTCTTCCATTCATTAGGTTGCCTTTTATTTTGTTGATTTCCTTTGCCATGCAGAATCCTTTCAGTTTGGTACACTTCCACTTGTTTATTTTTGCTTGTGTAGTCTTCTTTTGGTATCGAATCTAAAAAATCATTGCTAAGACTGATTTCAAGGAGCTTACCATCTATGTTTCCTTGTAGAAGTTTTATGGTTTTAGGTCTTTGTTCAAGTCTTTAATCCATTTACAGGTAATTTTGTCCATAATATAAGATAGTAATCCCATTTCATTGTTTTGCATATGGCTGTTGAGTTTTCCCAGCACCATTTGTTGAAGAGACTTTCCTTTCACCATTGTGTGTTCTTGGCTCCTTTGCTATAAATTAATTGACCATACATGAGTGGGTTTATCTCTTGGCTTTCTATTCTTTTCCATTGATCTCTGTGTCTGTTTTTATTCCAACACCATACTGTTTTGATCACTTAGTGTAGTTTGAAATCAAGAGGTGTGATGCCTTCAGTTTCTCAAGATTGCTATGGCTTTTGGGGTCTTTTGTGGTCCATACAATTTTTAGGATTATTGTTCTATTTCTATGAAAGAAATGCCCTTAGAATTCTGGGACAGGTTGTAATGAACCTGTAGATCGCTTTGAGTAGTACAGATGTACAGTAGTACATTTTAATAATATTAATTCCTCTAATCCACTAGCATAGAACATCTTTCCATTGATTTGTATCTTCTTCATTGTCTTCCATCAGTGTCTCAGAGTTTTCAGTGTATAGGTCTTTTGCCTCCTTTGGTTAAGCTTATTCCTAGGTCTTTTATACTTTACAATATAATTGTAAACAGAATTGTTTTTTTAATTCCTTTTTCTGATAATCCATTATTAGTATATAGAAGCATAACATATTTTTATATTGATTTTGCATCCTTCAACTTTACTGAGTTTGTCTATTAGTTCTAACAGTTTTATTAGTTATATGGTGGAATCTTTAGGGTTTCATATATGTAATATCATGTCATCCTCAAATAGTGACAGTTTTACTTTTTCTTTTCTGAGTTGTATAAAATATTTATTTTTCTTGCCTAAACTGCTTGACTTGCAACTCAGATCTGGCCTTGGTGTCTCCACCATGTTGGACCCAAGGTCTGACCATCTGCTGCAGAGCCAATGCCATCCCAGGCCCTACAAGGAATGTGTTCCTCATGGCCCCCTCCATGGGGGGAATCTGAGGAAGTGAGTGAGCTTGTGGGAAATACAGGCTTCTCGTCAGACCAGATTCAGCTGCTTAAGTGAAGGTTTAAGCAGCTAAGTGGAGACTAGCCCACAATTCGTAAGCAGGACTTCAACAAAGTCCCTGCCCTGGAGCTCAATCAGATGTGACCCAAAATCCACCATGTCTCCTTTGACAGCAGGAACCTTGGCAAAGGGACCATCTGCCTGGCCCAAAAGACCAACATTGAGCACTTCCTGACCCATCGTGTCCTACTTCTGACCCATCCACACCACCATGGAGCCAGAAAGAAAAGGTGAGGTTTCTGTTCCACACGTAGGACTCAGTCAGCAAAATTCACATCACCCAGGAAGAATATGAAAACGTGGGCAAAGAAGTCTTGAGCAATTGCCACAAGGAAAAGGACTCTGCTCACTCCATTACAGACGGGGCATGATGGAGGTGGCTCGCACCTGCATGAGGCAGATGGAGGTGGATCAAGAGTATGAGGGAGTCACTTTCAATGACTTCCTGAAGATCTGGCAGATGATAGACATCATGGACAAGATGCACATCAGCTTCATTAAGATGGACACCATTGCTCTTTGTCAATAACCCACCACCTCCCCAACAGAGAAACTGCACTTTGCCCTGGATGGCCTGGAGCAGCTGACACCTCATAGGCATCGTTTTGCTACAGCTCTGAGAGTTTTCTTGTTGATATGTTCTTGTTCTATTACATATTGGGTTTGCGTGTTGGAGATGGCCGGGAAGGGTTAGAGGGAGAAAGATCATTTTTCTTTTAGTTTAGAGGTTGCTGGCCCGTGATAAACCAAATTCACACCTAATAGGTTGGTCTGCATATTTTCCAGAGATTTTGGACTTTGAAAAGGATACCGTAACTGGATAAGATATTGAGGTTGACTCCCTGTGGGAGAGGCAAGCATTTTTAGTGCATGAGAAAAAAGTTGCAAATAGATATCTAAGAGAAGAAAAATATACACCATAGCAGAGCCTATTATTTGCCCCTAATATGTATGCTTTTTGTTCTATATTAATAGAAAAAAATTTTAATTGAGCACATGGCTTCCCATAGGGAGACTATATTTCTCAAGATTACCTGCAGCTAAGTGTGGTTATGTGTCTAACTTCTGTTCTATAGCCTGTGAGCAGAAGTTGTACAATTTCTAGTCAGTGCTCTTAACACAAATAACCATGTCTTTCTATTTTTTTTTTCTGTTGAGGGAGTGGGGATAAAATGACAAAAACTAGAATAATCATCTCAAACCAAAAGATGGAAGCTAGATATTGAGGGTGATTAGCAAAAAGGTAGATTAAGTCTGGGACCCCCATGACTTCATGGAGAAAACCCTTAACAATAGAGGAACTCTACATGAATAAACAAAGTAAAGTAATAAAATGAAATAAAATAGTAGGAAACTTTTATAACTCTTGTGAACTATGTTTAAACTCTTGTGAACTATGGCTATCTGTTTCAATATCAAAACCAACATCCTAACTAATGCCATCAGATCTGGGAGATTAAGTTGGTTTATTATTTGGCAGATAATTTATTTAAAAAATAGTATCTAGGCAAAGAAAAAAGTCTTCAAATGTATGGGAAGAAAAAAAATGTCCACAAAAGAAATACAATCAGTCTAACTTCAAAACCAGATCATTATGGGAATATATTCCCAACTTTTTCTTGTCCAAAGGATGCTTCAAAAATTTTAAAACCAGAAAATTTTTAGTGTGTGTATGTGAAAGAATAAAAATCATTCTCATTTGGGAAAGGACTAGAAAACGTATTACCCATACTGCTCTACAAATAGTTGTTTTTAGTATACTTATCGTATGTGTATATGAATTGCATCACCTCAAAATTTATATGTTGAAGTCGTAACCCCCAGGACCTGAGAATGTGGCCTTATTTGGAAATGAGATCATCACAGATGTAGCTAGTTAATACAAGGTCACACTAGAGGAGTGCAGATCCCTAATCTTATATGACTGTTGTCCTTATGAAAAAGGGAACTTTGGACACAAAAACACACACAGGGAAAATACCATGTGAAGATGAGGGCAGAGATTGAAGCAACACAGCAGAAACCAAAGAATGCCAGAGTGCCAGCAGATAACCAGAAGTTGGGAGAACTTCAGAACACATCTTTTCCAGATCTCAGAAGCAACCAACCTTGCCAGCACCTTGATCGCAAATTCCTAGCCTCCAGATGTATAAGACAATATATTTCTGTTGTTTAAGACACCCAGTCTGTGGTACTTTGTTACAACAGTCCTAGCAAACTAATACACTTACTCAATTGGCGTAGTAAAAAAAAATTAAGAACTAATGAATGGAAAATCCATCCAATAAAAGGACTATTTACAGATATTGAAACTAGTCAAATTTAGCACTAATCTCTAAAATGATTATTGGAAATATGGTTACCAAACAATGCAAATGTCAAAATGCTATCTCGAAAGAGAAGTAATAATGTAAGACAAAATATTCATGCCTGCATGTGACTGACAACTCAAATACCTTTACTAAGTCCAATTTCCTTTGAAATGTTTGCCCTTAACTCTGAAATCTTCCTCCATAAGTACCTAAACATAGAAATGTAAATATTTCTTTCATGAAACATGAGTGTATCAGTACACAAAACTGAAACAGCATTCACTCAGTAATAAAGCTCATGGTCACTGGAAATGCACTTTGATTTTTAAAAAACTGAGAAATTAATAAGTTGGACATGTGACCTTTATGATCTTTGGTTCTACTTCAGAACTTTAAATGTAAAGCCTTAAAATTTAAATGTTGTGCTTTGAAATTATTTTTAAAGGGTAATGTATAACTGAATGTACAAGCATTTTATTCAAACTTGATTTATACAGCAGATTTAACATTTATTCAACAAAGCTTTGCATCTAATAATGAGTACACTTGATGCTTTTAAAAGCTTCCTAAATACCATCAAATTTTTTAAAAGGTGTTGGAATTCAACCCCAGTATTTAGCTTATTCCATACTATGTGTTTCTCTACTAAAAATAGGCTTTATTTGAACTGACAAAAACAAAAACATTTTGTGAACTTTATACAAATATTTTATTTCATGTATGTATTTATTATAAAAACACGGTAGTTAAATTATTTCCTCTCACCTATTTATTTCTTTTTCATGAAGCAATTTATTTTTTTTTGTTCAGTTTGTGCTTCAACTCTGGGTTTTGTTTCTTTGATATTCTTTCAAATGTAAGTAGATTCTCCTGGTGGTCCCAAGTGACAGAGTAACTTATTTCTGCAGTAGCAATATTTTGTTATTCCAGTAAACTCATGCAGTAACCTGAAACTGTTCAACTGAGTCTGCTCTAAATAAAAGTTCTGCATAACTTTCAACTTTTTATAAGCCTAAAAGGTTTAGAATTTTTTTTCCTTTTGTAGTCCCTCAGGAATTCTAAAAACAAAAACTTAAAATCACTTTAAATAAAAACCTGGCAGGGTTTTCAAAATGTTGGTAAAGCAAAATTTTACAGTATAGTCCTTGCAAGTTTTGCTCAAGACCAGATGACAGCATAACAAATTAAAAAAAAAAAAAGAAACGAAATAAAGAAAGATTTTTGACTAATGAATCATCAGTGTCATTCCCAAAAGGATTGTATAACTTCAGTTAATAAAAGATTTACTTGTACTCATATGAATGTTCACTGTCTAAAGATTTGTTACTATACAAAGTAACATTTATTTGGGAACTTGGTGAAATAAACTGGCCACACCTTTGTTCCTATGGTGATCATTCTTATTTAATGAAAATAACAAGCAATGTTTTAAGAATCATTAAATTTTAAGTGTAAAAGCAGTGAAGTTACTGTGTACATGGAGGGAAGATTTCGTTTTTAGATGAAGTCTTCATTTTATAAAAGTGACTTTTTTTTCTTTTCTAAAAGAAATATTTTTTTTTCATATTAGCGTACAATAAGAGAAGTTGAATTTTCTGGAAGACTATCACTCCCATTATGAATTTTATTCTGTAGTTATGAACTGTTCTGTAGTTCCAAGAAGTACTTGTTTGAATTGCAAGGTTATTACCCTAATTTATAACTTTTTTTAGTTGACCGGGTCAATGATCATGGTTACTATCCCCTTTTTACTGAAATAAAATTGAGGGACAGGATATTCCTATTCTGGCTGTTAATTAGAATTAAATGATAATTTTCATATTTATATCACTTCATCCTCCTGTTTGTACTATTTGTTTTATTTTACTTATAATTAATTTTTTAATAACTTTAATTCAATTTATTCACTAAAGGCTAGATTTATGTTTCCCAGTATGAAATATCATTCAGATACTTCCAAAGACTTTAGAATCATTAATTATTTGATTTTAGATAAAAAAAAATTGTCTAGTTTGAAACTTATATTTCAATTCTTCTGTGCCTGTAAAAATTGTCAAATCAAATTCTCAAAATATGAATGATCCCAAAAGTTTTATTTTAAATACACAGAAAAATATGTGTATTATACAGAAATAGAAACTGGTAATGAGTAAGAGAAAAAGAAATGAATATGAGTGAATATATATTTTAAAATTTTTTCTAATAGGGCAAAACCACAGGAAATATTTTGCTATACAAGTTTCATTGTTTTTTCTTCCTGTGACAAAACAAAAACCTCCAAATTTCCTATTAGTTGACTATGTAGTTCATTGTACTTGTACAAAATAGAGGTAATTTTACACGTTCATGAATAATAACCCATTGTAAATTAAAATTCAATTGATTATGAATGTCTATGTTAATCTTATTTCAAATATTAAAAGATGTACATATATATATTTACAGATGAATATATATACTCAATCTTATATACTGTAATCCACTTTTTAGATTCTTGGGCATTCCCATGCAAATACCAGACCCAGATGAACTTAAATTAATGGAATTTCGGAAAATCAAACGTTTTTAAGATGAATTTTCTCCTGTACATTTTCACATCCTCAATAATTATTTACTCATATTGTTTTATAATCACGAACATTTTGCAAGAGAAGACTGTTATTAAGAATTCATCTGTTCTTAATTTACTCCTTATTTAAAGCTACAGCACAATGTTCTATTTGCAATATCAAGGCAATTGGTGTATGTAAAAAAGGACTGATATTAATTACAGAAAATTGTCATCAAATGGAAAAGAAAAATGAAGAGTCTTATGGAGGCTTAATCCTGATTACAGCTCAAAATTGCTCTCTCCATTAACACAATTGACACTCCCAACTAGCAAATTTTATGGAGGAACAAGTAACCAGATATTTTCCATGGAAGATCTTTTTCATTTTTATGTTTTTTCTTTCTTTTATTTCTGCCAGAATAGCAATTATTAACTTTTAAAGTCTGGTGTAAAATTTCATTTCAAAAGTATTAAGAGATAAAGCTTACCTAATTATTAACATTTTTCATTTTTTACTATGCATATGTTCAATGCTTGTAAAACAGCAGCTACAAAAATCCACTAACGCAAATATTTTAAATATAAATCTAACATGAAAAGATGGTATTACCCAATGTAAATAGTCACTAGATATACACATTTTAACCATGTGAATTGGATTAACTTCAAAGGAAACAGAATGACGTTTGGTAAATAATCACTTCCAGTGCATTAGTGCACTGGAACCTTTGCATTTCGGAAAGAGATAATTCATCCCACTTTGGTGAGCAATTTTCTCACTATAGAATTGAATTACCGTACAGTCAGATCCAGTACTCTATATTCGTGGGACACCTGGTTTGAGAAATTAAAAGTCTTTCAAAAACATTATTTTAGCTACCTTCACAACTTCAGATGCTTCACTGGTCACTCACTAGTCCATTCCATCATCTAGTCACCAATTCAGTAAGTTTATACTAACTTACCTCCCTGGGAAAAATAGGATATGAATTTTCACAAACTAAGTAGTAGAATGCAATCTTTGTACAGTATCATGCACTGTCAGCCCATCTATTTACCCTTATATCCTGAGCTCTCTGCAGGCCACAGATAAGAAAACACAGCTATCATATTGATGCTGAGGAATTAAAAAATTTTTTAATGGAATTAAAAATGGAATTAAAAATTTTTTTTTCATCAATAAGAAAGAGAAAAGTGCAATCATTTTAAAATAGTTTTGTGCTTTCTAAGAACATCAGGTAGTTAACTTTCTGTATTAAATATTTTGTTTCACCTTAAAACCTTTGAGATTCAATCTCTTTACTCAATAGCTTCAAGGTGTTCCACCTATAATTTCAATGTCACCATTTCCAGCTGAGAATATGATCAAGCATGAATCAAGAAGGCCTATGCTTAGAGAAAATGATATTTGTCAAGTACTAGTCTTTTTGACTAGTGCCTTTGTTCTATAAGGTTTTAGAGGGATGTGGGGGGGGGGGTTGATATGGTTTTTATTGATATATAACTAATATATCACAACTCATCCATTTTAAAAGTACAGTTCACTGAATTTCAATATATTTACAGAATTCTACAACTATACCACAATCTAATTTTAGGACATATATATCACCCTAAAAAGAAACTTTGTGCTCATTTACAGCCACATCCCATTACCACCGTCAACATTGGGAAACAAATAATCTCTATATCGTGTCTGTAGACTTGCCTTTTTTAGACATTTCACATGAATGGAATCATACAATATGTGCTTTTTCATGACTGACTTCTTTCACTCAGCATAGTGTTTATTAGGTTCACACATGTTATAACAGGTATTGGTACTTTATTCTTTTTTATTTGTGTCTATGGTTTTTACATGTTTTAAATACTTTTGTTACCAATAAAAATAGTTCTGTATAGAAATATGTGTACTTTTTTACCTCTTGGGTTACTTTCTGATGAAACTGTTGACCTAAGACAGATAAAACTTATATCTTCTCTTAACCTTCAAAAATAAACATATATAATATGATGAGGATAAAGAGAGGGAAATGTAAGTCAAGAAAAAGAATGTTAGAAAGCAGGTATTAGGGAGTAGTAGCTGCTTACTTTAAATTTCATTTTAAATAATTATTTTTATGAATGCCTTCCAAGATTAATTGTAGTGTAACAGCTGTTTAATGTGTATAAGCAAATTATCTTTTATGAACAAGTTGTTCTTTGTAACATCAGTAACAAAGTCTAATATCCTCTTCTTTATTTAAAAGTTGAGTGTCTTTAGCCCTTCACATAAAATAATCTAAAAAGATATATGGTATTCCCAGGACAAATATTTGAAATATGTACAAACTTGGAACAACTTTGCATACCTCAATAAGGATATATTTACTTTATAAATATATAAATATTTATATACTGAAAAAATAAATTTTATGAATGCTGTACTTGAAGATTTATGGTGACTAAACATTGGTATCCCAAGTCCCAGAAGAAATTGGGGCAGAGTGAGTAATTGTCTTTGTAGGCATATTTTAAATGGGAATTAGAACATTCAAAATGAAGTCTGTAATTATAATAATTGAGTTTGAAATGGACCTGTAGAAAGAAGGTAAAACAGAGAATGTAAGAGCTTCACATATTTGTGGGGAAAATGCTAGTAATATTAGAATATAAAAATGAAGACTTCATTGAAAAGAAGATATCATTTTTAGACAGAAAGAAGTATGTAAATTAAGATTGTTATGATGTCTATTGAATTTGTAAAATAGAGTAAAAATGAGCATTAAAATGTGTAGATTACCTTTAAGTGCTTTTTGTTACCTTTAAATGAGGTCACTGATTGATATAAATTTTATAGGTGATGTGTAGAATTTTAATCCTGTACATGTTACATAGATTATATAAAATGAGCAATGACAAGTATTTTAATATTAAAAATAAATTTGTCAACACTAAATCAAAAATATATATGCAACTGTATGTTTATTGCAGCATTATACAATCCATGATATGGAGGCAACCATTGTCCATCCATGGGTGTATGGATAAAGAGGTGATATATACACAAAGGCATATTGCTCAGCTGTAACAAAGAATGAGATCTTGCCATTTGCAACAACATGCCAAAGGGCAGAATGCTAAGGGAAATAAGTGAGCCAGAGAAAAAACAAATACTATAATGATTTCACTGATCTTCAGAATTGAAGAAAAATTAGCAAACAAAGAAAAGAAGAGACAAAGGAAAAACAAACTCAAATACAAAGAACAAACGGGTGGTTGCCAGAGGGGAGATGGGTGCAGGGTGAGTGAGATAAAGGGGATTAAAAGTGCTTTTATACTGATGAACCCGGAGTAATTTACAGAACTGTTGAATCATTATATTGTATGCATGAAACGAATATAATAGTGTATGTTATTACTTCAATAAGAAATTTTTAAAAATTAAAAGAAAAAAGCATACTACAAAAATCAACACCTGGTAACAGAATATCTCACTTCAGAGGACACACACACACACACACACACAACCACACACACAATATCTTTAAAAACCATTTACAGGGTGAAAGATCTACATTACTTTCCCATATAATAGCAGTATCTATTTTTAAAAGTATATTTCAAATATTTAAATTTGAATATCACATAATCCATCTAGGTGGCATTAGCCTAAAAAAGTTTCATGATAATAAACCCATTCCATTTTTTCTTTCAATTAGATGAATCTTATACACCTGTAAGGTGCTATAAAGAATATCTGAAGTCATTTGGTACAGAATTTCTACATCATTCCTACTGTGAAAAATGAGTTTGTGTTCCTAGTATTTGCTATTATAACAGACTTCACCTTAGATTAAGCATCCTGTTGCAACAAATTATTTGAACACCTTATCTGTGTCAGATACTATGCTAGGATCTATATTTACTTTGGAATAATACAAAGTCTCTTCCCTGAGGGAGGAAACATGGCATAATACTTTAAAGCATAGCTTCTAAAAAGAGATTCCCTGGGTTCAAATCCTGTCTGTTACCCATTAACCTATAAACACATATTGTTTATTTAACAACCCCACGCCTCACTTTGCAGTCATGAAGAGAGATTTTTCTTCTTCCTATGGTTGTTGTATGAATTTAAAAAGCTATGTAGGCAAAGTAATTAGCACATTGTCTGACCTATACAAAAAACACAGTGATATATTTTCTTTTTAAAAAAGAACTCCCACTTATTTACTAATGGTGCCTCTGAGTCTAACCAAGTCTGATATTAATATTCATTCAAGAAGAAACTTGAAACAGGGACACTGATACACACAGTTTTCATAAAGATTCAATTGACAACTTCTAATACAAATCCTCTTCATAATAAATAGGCCAAGTTTGTATGCATGCAATAATTCAAATGTAGAGACTACAATCAACAGAAACTAAATCAGTTGAGATTTAATCAGGACATAATTTGCTGAAAATCACTAAAAGCTGTATTTATGTCTTTGAGGATGTGGAGAATACAAGCCTCAAAAGGAGGTTTGGGACATTACATTTTTCAAAACTTTAATCATTCATTATTCATTCATTTATTTATTTGATTCATATTTATTTATCGCCTACTATGCAATAGGCATTCTCTCAGGCATCCGTATCCAAAAGTGAATGTCCAGAAAATAAGAAAGCACATTTTTGATAATATTAGGTGTAGCTAGAGATCAGTTTGCAAAATAATTTTTGTTTCCCCCAGAATTTACTTTATACCTCTGTGATGTGTGTGTAAGACATGATTCTTTTCAATGATGTATAAATCAAATGTCATATATATAAAGGATGCTACTAAAATAAATAATTCTGTTTATAATTACATATAGACAACATGTGGATTTATTGTTTTCCATGTATTGCGAATATTTTGTAAATACACTTAAATATTCTCTGCTGAGTGAAAAAAAAATTCTTAGTGTGCTTTATTATTACTACTGAGTCTAGCTTAATGTCCATCAACAACTCCTTACATTTAATAACGAATGAGGTGAGAAAATTTTAGGGGAAATCTTCATGGGTAGAAAATATCACCCTGAATATAAACTAAGAATACTCAGAGACTTCATATCAGTGATGGTTGAGATATCTTGAAAAGATAATATGCTTTAAAGAGTATACCATTTGTATTCTAAATGTAAGTAACTTAAGAAGTTCTGGCCCAGAAGCTTTGTAATATACCAACATTTAGAGAGATTCAGGAATACAGGTACAAAGGCACATAGACCAAAGAAGAGCAGTAGATCCCACACCCAGAGCAATGTATTTGACTGCTCAGAAAGGAAAAAAGGGGAAGAAAGAAGAAAGCTAACCATTACCACTTACTGGGTGGGAAACAGAAAAAAGAATAAAATCTGAAGAGGTGGAATAACATAGGTCATGAAGGATTACATATGTCATGCTAAGAATTTTAGACATCATTCTGTTCAAGATGCTGACATTTGTTGACGTTCTTCAGAATGAGAGTGATAGGACATGTGAGTTTGAGTTTTAAAATAAGTGCTTTCTTGGGGTACCTGGTTGGCTCAGTCAGTAGAGCATGTGACTCTTGGTCTCAGGGTTGTGAGTTCAAGCCCCATGTTGGGTGTGGGTATTACTTTTAAAAAATCTTGAATAAAATAAATAAAATTAAATTAATTAATTAAATTAAATTAAAATGTACTTTCTTAATAGTGAGGAAGAAGAAACCATAAGGTGCAATACTAAAGATAAGAAAACATTTAAGAGACTTGTAAAATCAATTTTTAGTCATGTGGATAAGGTGAAAATGTACCTATGGGATATTAATGTGACGTGGTCATTGCTATTTAAAAAATAATGAGTAAGTGAGGCACCTGGGCGGCTCAGTCAGTTGAGCTTCTGATTTCAGCTCAGGTCACGATCTCACGGTCTGTGAGTTCGAGCCCGGCATTGGGCTCTGTGCTGACAGCTCAGAGCCTGGAGACTACTTCGGATTCTGTGTCTCCCTCTCTCTCTGACCCTCCCCTTTTCATGCTCTGTCTCTCTCTGTCTCAAAAATAAATAAACATTAAAAAAATAATAATGAGTAAGTAATAAATTCTGTTTATTACAGAAGAATTTCCCTGAGGTTTTAAAGGTTAATGTGTACTAGGAAGAAATCTGTCTTTGCTTGCAGATGACATGATAGTTTATGTAGAAAATCTGAAAAAATAGCCAAAAAAAAAAAGCCCTCCTAGACCTATTAAGTAATCATAGAAGGATTACAAGACACGAGGTTAGTAGACAAAAGTCAATACTTTCCTAAAAACAAATAATGAACACGTGGAACTTCAAATCAAAAGCACAGGGGTGCCTGGGTGGCTCAGTCAGTTAAGCATCTGACTTCAGCTCAGGTCATGATCTCACGGTTCATGGGTTTGAGCCCCACATCGAGCTCTGTGCTGACAGCTCAGAGCCTGGAACCTGCTTTGGACTCCGTGTCTCCCTCTCTTTCACTGCCCTTCTGCTCATGCTCTGTCTCTCTCTCAAAAACTAAGTAAACATTAAAATAATAATATTTTTTTTAAAAAAAGCACAATAGTTTTTACACTATACCCCCTGAAATGAAATACTTAGATATAAATCTAAAGAGATCTGTATGCAGAAAACTACAAAACTATGGTGAATGAAATCAAAGAAGTAAACAAATGAGAGATATTCCATGTTCTTGGGTAGAGAGTTTAAGTATTTTCAAGATGTCAATTCTTTCTAACTTGATCTGTAGATTCAATGCAAACTCAGTCAAAATCCCAGCAAGTTATTTTGCAGACATCAAAGACTAGATTGTAAAGTTTACATAGAGAGACAAAAGCTCCAGAATAGCCAGCATAACACTGGGGGGACAAAAATGGACGACTTACGCTATCTGACTTCAAGAATTACTATAAAGCTACAGGAATCAGGACAGTATTGTATTGGTAAAAGAATAGACAAATAGATCAATGGAACGGAAATGAGAGCCAAGAAATAGATGCCCATAAATAGAGAAAACTGATCTTTGATAAAGAAGCAAAGGCAATACTGTGGAGTAAAGACGATCTTTTTTTTAATCTTTATTCACTTTTGAGAGACAGAGAGAGACAGAGCATGAGCGGGGGAGGGGCACAGAGAGAGGGGAGACACAGAATCCAAAGCAGGCTCCACGCTCTAAGCTGTCAGCACAGAGCCCGACGCGGAGCTAGAACCCACGAACCGTGAGATCATGACCTGAGCCGAAGTTGGACATTCAACCGACTGAGCCACCCAGGCAACCCAAGACAATCTTTTCAACAAATGGTGCTGGAACGACTAATCTCCACATGCAAAAAAAATAAATCCAGACACAGAGCTTAACCCTTCACAAAAATTAACTTAAAATGGACCAAAGACTTAATGCAAAATACAAAAGTAAAAAGTCCTGGATGATAACAAAGCCTAGATGATCTCAGGAAAGGTGACTTTTTTTAGATACAATACTAAAAAACACTGTATATGGCAATTACCAAATGCATAATTCATGAAAGAAATAATGGATAAGGTGGTCTTCATTAAAATTAAAAACTTCTATTCTATGAAAGACAATGTCAAAAGAATGAGAAAAGAAGTCACCGATTGGGAGAAATATTTAAAAAGACACATTTGATAAAAGACTTATCCAAAATATACAAAGAACTCTTATAAGTCAACAGTAAGAAAACAAATAATCCTATTAGAAAATGGGCCAAAACCTTAACATACGTCTCACCAAAGAAAATATACAGATCACAAATTACCATGTGAAAAGATTCTCCACATCATATGTCATCAGAGAAATGCAAATTAAAACAACCAGATACTACTACCCCTATTAAAATGGCCAAAATCTGAAACACTGACAATACCAAATGTTGCCAAAGATGTGCTGTTACTGCAACAATCTCTCTGTTACTGCACAACAATTCTCATCCATTGTTGGTGGGAATGCAAAATGATACAGCTTCTTTGGAAGACAGTTTGACTGTTTCTTATAAAACTGAACATACCCTTACCATGTGATCCAGCAATCACTTTCCTGGTTATTTACCCAAACTAGTTGAAAACTTATGTCCACACAAAACTTACACAAAGCAGCTTTATTTATAACTGCTGAAACTTAGAAGCAACCAAGATATCCTTCAGTAGGTGAACGGTTAAATAAACGGTGGTAATCTCGGACTATGGAATATTATCCAGAGCTCAAATGAAATGAACCATCGAGTCAGAAAAAGACGTGGAGGAGCCTTAAATGCATGTTACTAAGTGAAAGAAGTCAATCTGAAAAGGCTAAATACTCGATGATTGCAACTAAATGATATTCTGGAAAAGGCAAAACTATAAAGACAATAAAAAAAAATCTGGTTGCCAGGATTTGGGGCAAAAGGAGGGAAGGATGAATAGGAAAAGCCCTGAGAATTTTTAGAGCAGTGAAAATACTCTGTATAATACTATAATGATGGACACGTCATTATACATTTGTCCAAACCCATGGAATCCATGGTTCACTGAATGGACTCTAATATACACTGTTGACTTTGGGTGATTATAATGTGTCAATGTGGGTTTATCGATTATAATGAATGTACCATTCTGGTGGGGAATGTTGATAATGGGGAAAGATATTCATGTGTGGGGACAAGGGGTATATGGACATCTGTACCTTCCTCTCAATTCTTTTGTGAATCTAAAACTGTTCTAACAGTATAAATTATTTTTAAAAAGTGTAAGCAGTCATCTTGGTTCATTTTATACTTAGCCAGAACTTGAATCATCCAGCTACAAGGAACTAAATTTCATCAACTACCTGAATAAATTGATACTCAGATTCTTCCCATTAAGCCTATAGATAGGAACACAGCTGGCTGATTACAGCTTTTTGAGAATTTAAGTAGAGAACCCAGCTAAGATTTGCCTGGACTCTTGATCAACAAAAACTGAGATACAAGTGTATGTGGCAGGGGCTATGTGTATAGTAATTTGTTAGTATCATATAGTTTACATATATGTAGAATATACATATATGTATATATGGGCATATATATAGTACATATCTATGTATAATATATACATATAGATATATACATAGATATGTATGCCTATATATATATATATATATATATAGTTAATTGCTACTAACAAATTACTACACACCTAATATAAGCATACTATACATATATATACACATATATATATACATACTTGCTATGTATATATATATGTGTATATATATACACATCCATATATACATATCAAGTATAAATATATACTATAAATATAACATATGTTCAGGCTTTCCTCCAGACGTTAAAAAATATAATTAACTTTTTGGAGGAGTTAAATTGTTATTGATCAAACTACTTGCTTATCTCCTCAAAATGCTAAAATGTGATAAAATTTTAAAAAATAAAATAAAACGCTAAAATGTAATTGTCAGCATTGAAAACATAATATATTGATCCTAGAGTTATAGATTCAGGCATTTTAAGATGCTGTATTTATTACTGAGCTATGTCATTTGGCTGAACTATAGAAATAGAATTTCCTGACAATTTCCTTATGACAGTGTCATAAGGAAATGTTTCTGCTTTATCCATTTTACATGCTAGTGTGAGGAATTTTCACAAGATGGATACTTCAGAATGGAAAAGTAAAATCCTCAACTCTCTGGAAGCTGAAAAAACATTCTTTTGTTAGCAGGACCTGGAATTTAGTCCATTTCTAATACACTAATTTTACTGTTTCTTTTAATTTCAAAACCACACTAAAAAGCTCTCTTGGTACCTTCCAAATAGCCTATGTGACGGACAACTTAAAGATTTCATTGGGGCAGATGTTTTCCGTGATCACCACTCCACTGAACTGATTCCAGTGTCTTTCCCAGTCAGCATCATGACTCCAAAGTTAAATACGAATATTAACAATTATTCCACCTCTACCAAAGTTATCACTTAGATCATGACCTCGACCACGACTTTTCAGTTGAAAAAGAAAAAAGTGTCCTTCTCTCATGTATTATTTTTTCTCTCACATGTTTTGGCAAATTGCTAAGAGAAATCCATACCTTTACGTCAGCGTCAGCGGAGTTCTACCCCTGGGGGGGATCTGCCACCACATCCTCTCCACAGGCAATTCTGTTCTGCTATCTGCGCCACTGGTGTTATGCACTGTGCAACAATGTTACTTGGTGGAGGGATTTTTGTCAATAACCAATACATTTTATACTCTGTGTTTGTCACTTCTCAGGATTACGGTAAGTCTTGTTGCTCCAAGGAATGCAACTTTGAATGATGCCATTACTTTGCTCTCTTCTTTACCTTTTTGGACAACATCTTATATTTAATATAAGAAAGCATTATTATGGAAGTATTCTGGGATGCTTCAATCAAATTACTAGGAAGCTGTACTTTGAAGTATACTTTGGAAGTATGAAGTATACTTTGAAGATGAAAGTGAAACTAATTAACATTTTATGAGAAAAACACACTGGACCCTGGTGTAAACAGATTATTAGTTTGAGCATTTTGATACTACTTTTGTATTTGTGATTTGAGCTTCCAGGATCTTTCAGCTACTTGTGGAAGATAATTACAGTCCATATGTTTATTGTAAAATAATCACAAAAATTCACAATCCATAGTTTTACTGGAGTCTGTGCTTATTTAAGCCCACAATATTATTTTAAGTGTGATATGTGTATTAGGATTTTCACCATTAGTATTACATTTCAATTAATGACAGTAGAGTTATTAACCCATTATTGTTAATGAGAACTATACTTTAGCACAATAGTCGCATAAAAAACAAATTTAAGAAACATAAACAATAGCATGCAAACGATATGAGAATAGTCAGCTGAGTATAATTGCATCTCCGTAATTGTCTGCTAAAATAAAGAAACTGAATAATGCAAGTCTTATAGGACGATCACAACTAGGAAAACTGCTTGTACTATTTTCCTATTTCTGACAATAGCTACTTCTAAAGGTCTTATATAAATTATTTAACTCTTACAATGATATTATGAATAACGTAAATTATACTCCTCATTTTGTAGTTGAAGGAATGAAGGTAAGTAAGAATGAATAGCTTCTCCAAAATGACACAGAAGGCAAAGCCAGATTTTAATCCAGGCAGTATGACTGCTTGGATTAGATCCTTAATCAATACGAAATCTCTCTCTTAGATTCTATTCAACTACACAGAAATGTTAACCGGTGAAATTATTTTCTTCCTATCACCTTTCATTAATTTCATGATGAATACATAGGAATAGTAAGAAACCATAGTTTCTATGAATTGTGTCAATGATTTTGTTGTGATGATTAATTGGCAATCCTTATGATCCTTATGATTTGGAGATGAAGCTGGCTTGCCTCCTAATGAGCAAAAAAAGGAAACAAAGTTTCTGTCACCTTGTCATAGATGCTTGCTGGTGAAAATACTTGTTATGCCATTAAATGTGTTTCCTCCACCAATGTATATGAACTTGAACAATTTGGAATGAGTATAGTAGTTTGCTTATGGGAAATAAAAGGTTAAATGGAAGCTCTGTTTTACATTTTCTTCCAGGCTGAAGAGGAAGTAAAGATAATGGCCAGGGATAGAAAGAATCTGACAGTCAAATCTTCTTCTAAACAGGCAAATGATAGATCTCTTGGTAAAAGAAAATTTGTTATTTGCCAAAAGGAGAATTCCCATCTATGGACCCTTGTCTATAAACCAGGACATATCTGTTTGGCTAGGATTGCCGATGGTAAGCAAACCTGAAATCTGCAAATCCCAAATCTAGGGACCGGCATGGGTCCCTAAAGAATGTCACATAAGCTATGTGACTAAGTATAAAATGGAGGGATTTCATGATGAAAATGAATCTTTCTGAGGAAATGATCTGGCTGTATGTATTATTAAAGATCTCACAGGTTAGGGGTGCCTGGGTGGCTCAGTTGGTTAAGCATCTGACTTCGGCTCAGGTCATGAATTCACAGTTCCAGAGTTTGAGCCACTCACTGGGCTCTGTGTTGATAGCGCTAAGCCTGGAGCCCACCTGGAGTTCTGTCTCCCTTTCTCTCTGCCCCTTCCCCTCTCACACAATGTCTCTCTCAAAAATAAATAAACATTTAGAAAAATTTAAAAATAACAATCTCCCAGGTTAATCTGGGTTGGAGTATATTCTGATGCAGCAAGATAGAACCTGGGGAGAAGCATCAGAGATCCCAGACCACTTCTGTTTGCTTGTGCCCTGTGGTTTTTAACCTTGAACTTATTAGGATAGTTTGATATGGACTAAGATCTCTGATTCACACGAGTCTGATTTGGCAATGGGATATTTTATATCTCAGTTTACAATGTGCAAAAATCAAAACCATTATTTGTAGACTGGAAATCATTTTTGTAAGTGAAATTCTGAAGTAAAGAAGGTAAAATATTTTTTCCGATTAAAAATAGATCTTGCTACAACTAAGTTTTAATCCTAAAGGTTTTTATTTTTCTTAACTAGATGTAATTTGTCCTTGAAATCTTAAGTGTTTCCTGTCAGATGAGAGAGGTAACAGAACTGCATCCATATTTCTATAAAATCTTTGGGTCAAATAATATGAAACCAACTATAGTCTGAGTGCAACTGAACACAATTTATCCTACAGTAAAGTTATTTTCAAGACTATTTTTAACCTTTTAAAATATCAACTGCCATCAATCACTTTTTTTATTTTTATTTTTACTTTGTCAATTCTCTTCGGGTTGTCTTTAGTTCTCTGTATCAGTTTATTGGCTAATAAAAATTGGCCCCTGCCCCTCAGAAATAAGCCTTAATTCTATAATTTGCAAAAACAAAAACAACAACAAACAACATGAAGAGAGCATTTAGAAAATGAAAACCTCTCTCTGTATATTAACTTCTTCCATAGTAAACATAGGAAGTTATCCCATGAAAAATAATTTACAGTTTATTGCAAAAAATAAAGCAATGTAATCTTCTGTAAGATTAGTCCATGGTCAAAAACTACCTTTTCTGTTTAGAATAAATAATGAGAACAGGTAAAAATCGGTCTGAATGGTTCAGCTGGAGAAATGGCTTTGGGAAGAATGCAATCAGTGACCAAAACCTCAATCAATTACTCATTAAATGACATATATTTGCTTCTCAATTCTAATAGCCTCACAGGCAAGATTATACACCTTATTCAAAGATTCCCTGACCACACTGTGTAAAAAGCACTCCTCTGCTCCAATTTCATATTAGCTGTCCATTTCTCTGTTTTATTTTCTCCAAAGAACTTAGCAGTATTGGGAATGGTATTAGTTAAGTATTTGCTTATACACTTCTTCATCTCTCCACAATAGCATCTTCAGAAGGACAAGGATTAGCTATCTTGTTCCCTGGCTATATGCCCAGTGCCTAGAGCAGTCTCTAACACATCAAGAGAGCCAATTCTTCTATATTAAAGGAACAATTAGGTAAATAGGTGAAAAATAAAATGCCTTACTCTTTGAACTGGTGTCACATGCATTTTTAACGCTTATAACTTTGTAATTATGTGTCACAATGCACTTATTCATAAGTATAGTTTAAGTCTTGTGTTATCTTAAGGTACCTATAAATGTTATTTTAGCCAGTAACTGTACTGTTATATATTTCAAAAGTTGATGACAGCTTGATTACTGTGACCTTTTATATGGAAAACTCAGAAAAAGTATTTTAAAATCTGAATTCGTTAGAGCAAGAGGAGTCTTAGTTCTGGACCAAAACTTTTTAAATGTATTTTAATTGTTACTCAAAATTTTTTTCTAAGAATATCAAATAGGAAAAACAATTCAAGAATAAAATCTTGTTTCTATCTCTTTTATCAGCTTTGTAATGTAAATGCAAAATTCATGGACTACTTCTCTAAAGTTAAAACTCACTCAAGTATTTTAAAAGAGGTATTATCATTCTCTGATAGACCAGTGTTAGTTTTTTTCAAAGCCTGAGCAAAAATTATTCAGCAAGTGGAACAATTTTTGATACACAATATAAAAATGATGCTTTTCTCCAGATTAGGTAGTTAATGCAAATGAGATCATAGCTTGAACAAGCTTTGGGAACGAACAGGCTGTCCAAGAGAGTCAACAAAAGTGTGCCTCCTGCAATAGGAAAGGTTTCAATTTTGCCATTTTCTAAACACAGAAAAATGTATCCCTCCAATTCAGAATATTGAATGTCTTATGGAAAGCGAAAGGTCATTTGTAACTGTCCAAAGGATTGATGGAGTTGAGATACCTCCTTGACCTTCACCCTGCACTCATAAAGAATAGTTTCAGATGACAGAGCATCAGGAAAGTTTTCAGAAAACGTCTTTTCTTCTTTTGTACTGCACAGCAAGATTGTTACCTGATATTTTCTTTCATAATTGTATGTCAAGATTTAATTATCTTGTGTCGTCCCTCATTAAAAGTTAACTGTCATCTAATGCTGGTGAGCAATGTCTGTGATTTGGACTAATTCAAGCAGTTCTGTCTGCTTTTCGCCATTGTTTTCCATCCCAGTTTCTACGGTAATTGCTTTGGAGGCCTCGCAAACCATGTCAAGGTCATCCTTTACAAATACTAACCACTAGTCCCCCAACATGGACATTTCCCAATTAATTATTGTCTATTAAGGATACATATTGTTAAAAGCACTGCATTATAATTCGGGGATCTTTTATCCCTATAATCTAATTTAAAAAACTAATAAAAATTTTAGTGCAGCTATTAAAAATACACTAAAAATGTGACATACCACTACTAACAAGTCTTGAATTAGTGTGAGTGTGTGTGTGTGTGTGTGTGTGTGTGTGTGTGTGTTTACCACAGTTGTCAGTTGTGAAATCTCTACGACCTGGAGTGGTTTTATTATCTGTAATCTTAGGACTTACATGATAGAAAATATAATGATATTGTGCAGTGCTTTCTATGCAAAACGATGCTACTGACACACTGTATGGAGAGCATGTGCTTCCAGCTATTTTACTCCTAATAATGATGGATTTGAGCTGAAGCTACTGCCACTATTGTCATTGCAGCTCCCTTTATATTTCAGCTGTTCCAGGGCAGCAGACTCCTAACTGCTCCTGTTTCCAGCACTATGAACTCAAATCTGCAATCCACATTTCTCAGCGAATGATAAAAGAAAGGTCCTAAAATATGTCTAAAATAATGAGAGGAGGCAAAAAAAAAAGGAAGAGGGTAATTAGTAAATGAATATGAAATTTAACAATTAAACAAACAAATGCTGAAACAAAGGAAATGAATTGCAATACTCTGGCTTTGAAATGTTAAGTAGTCATAACAATGCAAACAGATTGATTTTCAGCTATGTGACTGTATCTACAGACTAAGCATAAAAGCAGTTACAATAACAAAACAGTCGTTGAAAATGTGAAAGTAAATGCAAATATAGTTAAATATAGTTTCTTCAGCAAAGAGGGAGAGAGAGAGAGATGATATTATCTTGATACTCCAAAGTTGAGGATTGAAAGATAATGTTAATGGTTAAAGAAAATATGAAACAACTGTGTATGTGTGTATTATTTAAATTACAATGTTTCCCAACTGAGAGATGAAAAATTGCAAACACTGTGTGGGACCCAGTGGGAGAAGAAAGAGGAGTTGGTGAAAATAAGCTAAACCTGTACCTTCTCAGGGGACCAATTGGTTAAAATCTAAAGTTGTTCAATTTTAAAATAATCCTAAATGGGGGCACCTGGGTGTCTCAGTCGGTTAAGTGACTGACTTAGGCTCAGGTCATGATCTCAGGGTTTGAGCCCCCACGTAGGGCTCTGTGCTGACAGCTCAAAGGCTGGAGCCTGCTTTGGATTCTGGATCTTCCCCTCTCTCTGTCCCTCCCCCACTCACACTCTGTTTCTCCATCTCTCAAAAATAAGTAAAAATAAACATTAAAAAAATTAAAAATAAATAACCCAACCCTATAAAAACTTAATTTAGAAGAATTAAAATATTAGCAGTTAAAAGTGATTGCCTTTAGGGGATGGACACATATCTGTTAAGTGAACCAATGCTTACAATTTGTTTTTTCTCTATGCAGTGAAGTGTCTTTTTTTTTTTTTTTTATGGGCCCTGCCATACTTTCTAAGAACCATGGCTTCCTTTATAAGCATGCTACAGAACTGGATACAGTTTCTCATAATCAGACATAATAGTTCCATGAATTGTCCAATAGAGCATGGGCAGAGTGAAACTAAGAAATGAACATGAGCTGCAGTCGACAGTGGTCTACATTAGACCAGCTTAAGAAAACAGAAAAAAAGGGATGTAGTGTGGAAGAAATCTGAGGCGAAGACTAAACTCACTGAAGTGAGGTGACAGCAGTATGTGTCTTCAAGACAAAAATGTGAAGGATCAAGTTTTACTTGACAGTTATAAACAATTTGACCAAATTTTACTATATACCAAAATGTAGTATATTTTATATGAAAAAAAATAGTAACATAAAAGATGTCAATGATAATTTTTAGTTGATGTACTCTGGTATGAGGATAATTAAAGAGAAATCATTTCATAGATAATTTCAAGAGATATTTTTATTTATAAGCATACCTCCATGGTCCATGGTTAGGGCCCTCACTTCTCATCTTATTACACTGAACATCCTTATAGAGTACTTTTCAGCTATTTTGCACCTTCGCCTAACACTGTAAAATTCAACCATAATGAAAAAAAATTAAAATGTGATTTTGAGCACTATTTGGCTCAGTCAAAAAGTAGAATTATATGGCACTGTATAAAACATTTTGATCATATTGAAGTCTGAGAACATCCAGGTGGGGCACCTGGGTGCCTCAGTTGGTTACGTGTCCGACTCTTGATTTCAACTCAGGTCATGATTTCACAGTTTGCGAGATCAAGCCTGTGTCAAGCTCCTCACTGATAGTGCTAAGGCCCACTTGGGATTCTCTCTCTCCCTCTTTTCTGCTCCTCTTCTGCTCATGTATGCATGCTCTTTCTCTCTCTCAAAATAAATAAATAAACTTAAAAAAAATGTGGGGCACCTGGGTGACTCAGTCGGTTAAGCATCCAACTTCAGCTCAGGTCATGATCTCATGGTTCGTGAGTTTGAGCCCCATCGGGCTCTGTGCTGACAGCTCAGGGCCTGAAGCCTGCTTTGGATTCTCTGTCTCCCTCTCTCTCTTCCCCTCCTCAAATCACTCTCTCTCTGTCTCTCTCTCAAAAATAAATAAACATTAAAAAAAAAAGAACGTCCACAATAGACCTGTGTCTTTGCATGTTTTACTTTCTAATCCCGGTCTCCTCTCATATAGCACTCACATATGAATCTTCCCTTTTCTACTGCCTTTTGTTAATATGTTTCTTTGTCTTTTTGTTTGAAATTTAAATATGAATTCCAAAGATTCCTTTCTACTCAATCAATGGCTTATAAAAGCATTATAACAATCACAGTCATATGAGTGTCTAAGAATGCAACTTTTTCCAGAAATCATGTATTCCTATATTAACCCTTTTGGGCCCTGTAATAATCCAGTGAAATATTTAGCAATGTGAATGGTTGATTTATTTTCAATTCTCTACAGTTCACAAAAGCACTCTGACACGCTATTATGGATTGAATTGTGTCCTCTCCTCCCAAATTTGTATGCAGTCCCTCAGAAGATAACCTTATTTAGGGCTAGGGTCTTTACAAAAGGAATCAAGGAAAAGTGAGACAATTAATTTGGGTCCAATTTAATATGACTGGTGTCCTTATAAAAATGGAAAATTTGGAGACAAAGATATTGACAGGGGGAAGAGAATATGAAGAGACACAGGAAAAAGTCGGTCATCTACAAGCCTAGGAAAGAGGTCTGGAACATATCTTCCCATCACAGTCCTCAGAAGAAACCAACTCTGCCTGTACCTTGAGTTTGGACGAGTAGCCTCCAGAGCTGTGAGACAATAAATTTCTGTCGCTTAAGCCACCCAGTCTGTGGTGCTTGTCTTAGCTCTAGGAGACTAATACCTGTACTTGTATTTGATGATTTCCTGTCCATCACGTCTTTCACTGCAGTTTTCAGTCAACTATAAAAAGAAAGTATCTACTAGTAATTTTCTAAACAAGCATAATATTTGCTCACTTGATTGTTTCTGCCAATAATTCCTTTTCCTATTCTTTCCTCCAACATAACTCCTATTCATCCTTCAGCACTTTTTTTCAAGAAAGGCATTTCTGTGTGTCTACAAATAATAAGGAAGAGGAGAAGGACTGACAAGGGTGGTATGAGATAACTTCTCTAGTTTTTTAGTGTCTTTACGGAAGTCTTTGTACTAATGCTTTGACTTCAAAAAACATATTACCAGTGTACAGAAGTCTTTTTCTCTGCTCTCTCATAGGAAAAAAAATGTTAAAAACAAACAAAGAAGAAACAAAACAAACTTTTTTCCCCTTTACTTTGTGAAGTAATTGTGTTTTTAGAATGGAAAATGAAGAAAACTATTTAGACCTAATGCAACAACATATGACAAAAAGAGGCAGCCAGGTATACACAGAAGACTCTCCAGAGGGATCCGTTGTTACTAATAGAATTATCTCTAAGCATTGCACAAACTCAAAGAGGCTTACACCTCTCTCCTCCTTTACTGTCCCACTCACTTACCCTTTCCAATTCTGCTTACCATTTCCAACTCACCATAGGGAAGCTTTCCTTCAGAAAATCTTTCTAGCCCTAAAAATGAATTCTCTGCTTTTGCATAATTCCAGGAGACCCAGGGTTCCCTCCATGGCAGCACCAAAGTATCTCATCACTAATGACTCCTTTGGGCTCCTCTTGGGCCATTCTTCACCTTTCCATCTCTGCAACCATTACTGTGGCCTTGCTCAGTTTCCATTTGAACAGTATGAGTTTTGACCAGTGCCTGGGCAACCTCTATATAACCTTTAGTCTTCAATTTAAAGGTTACTCTTCATGGGACTCTCCTCAATCTCTCCTCCTACTATACATTTTCATAGATTTCTGTGCTTCTCCCTCACAACATACCTCAAATAGAATTATGGGACTGCATGTCTTTTTTTAATATAGTATTTTTAATCAGGGTTCAAAAATCCTACATAACATAAAATTTAGCATCGTCTCTGATTTAAGTGTATACTTGTATAGCGTTAAATTATCTTCTTCTTTATGTCAATTCCTTATGTTTTATTCACAACTAGATTCCTGGTATCTAGCATAGGACAGTACCTTACATGTATTTGGTGTTTAAAAGTACTTGCTGAATGAATAAATCTGACATATTTGTTTTCTTTCAATCTTGATGGCAAAGAAATGTGTGCTTACCATCAATGACACAAAACATTTCTCAAAAAATATTGTGAAATTATTCATTCATTAAATATATATGTTGAATGTTTATTATATGCCAGATACGAGTCCTAGGGATATTTCTATGAGTAAGACCAACAAAATTTTGCCTCTTGAAGGCTAAAACTTTGTGGGCTGACATGATAAATAAGTAAATAAATATATAAAAAAGACAAGTAACAATTAAGACTATGTAAGAAATAGCTGAGTGATGTGACAGAGTTACTGGCCAAGACTAGGTTCATGGACACCATGTTAGTCACTTTGGGCTATAACAAAAATACCATAGACTGGGTGGCTTAAACAACAAAACTTTATTTCTCACAGTTCTGGAGGTTGAGAAATAGGAGATCAAGGTGCCAGCACATCCAGTATCTGATGAGGACCTGCTTGGATACAGCCACCTTCTCGCTGTATGCTCATATGGCCGAGAGAAAGACAGAGAAAGAGAGACAGAAAGAACGACCTCTCTCCCTTTACTTAAAAGGCTGCTAATTCCATCATGGGGGCTCACCCTCCTGATCTAATTACCTCTCAAAGACCTCACCTCTAAATACCATCACATTAAGGCTTCTCCATATGAATATTGGGGGGAAAACACAAACATTCAGTCCATAGCAGACACTAGATTAATGTTTGCTAAAAAATGAAGAATGACCACATTAAGTGTGATAAAGAAAGGGTCCTCTGAAGAGACAAAAATTAAGCATAGAACTGAGAAATTAACCCTAGATATGAAGTTAGCCATGCAGAGTTAGTAAAACAGCATTCGAGCAGAGATAAGTGCAAGTTTATAGGTACTTAAAATAGAAAATGATTGGATCTGTTCAAGCAATAAAAAGGAAGCCAGTGGAACTGAATTCAAGTGGTATAATATCAGTTTGGAGAATTAGGTAGCAGCCAGATCATCTGTGGCCCCATAGGCCACTGCCGAGGGGCCAGAGGTCCCTGTCACTAATCTGACTTATTTGTCTGTTTGAAAGATTACTGACTTCTTTGTGCTGAATGAGGTGTAAGGGGCCAGAACGTGAAGAACAGACTATTATACTCTGGAGGCTATTGCATAGTATCTTGATTAAAACGGTGGTACTTATTTTAGGTAGTAGAACTTGGGAGGAAAAGGGGACTGATTTATTGGGAATTCAGGGCCAGGGAGGATTTGGTCAAGGATTACCTGTGAGGCTTAAGCAAAAAGCAGGAATCAAGCTTGACTTCTGCCCCAAATCTCTGCTCATTCTATACCTTCTTCATCCAATTACAAGGCATTGACTATGCTACAAGTATAATCCATGACCATGAAAAGTTAGCTAAAACAGTTGGGACTTGAACACAGCACAAGTGAAATAAACTCAGGACAGAAAGTCATCTTTTTCAACTTACATTTCCTGTATCTACCACTGTTTGGCATATGGTTTTTGCCCAGTGTTTGTCAATGAGTGACTGCATGCTACATCAGAGAAATGCCCAAGTAGAAAATGATGACTAAATAAGTGGATTTGATTTGCGAATCCATTTTTCAGTATATAAGTTAAACTCAAATGTATTTGCATCTGTATTTGCATTGTACAAGCATGCTAGTAAATGATAAAGGTAGTAGTAGTCTAAGTTCTTCCATTTAATTAATAGTCTTCCACTCTACTATGATCGTTCCATATATACTTGGGCTGATCTCAGCATGAAAGACCACTGAGATCCTTCTAGGCACGGCAATCACAATTCGCTAAATGACTAGTTAGGTAATAGATAACTAGCGAAATGGAAGAATCATGCAATGTCTCTGAAGTTTAGTTGTCTTATCTATAATATTAGAAAGTTAGAACTAACGAGCTTTAATATTGTGTGTAAGGGAAAAATGTAATGCTCAAAGCACCCATTGGGAGAAACCATGCAACTGCTCTCTGTTCACATTATGCTTCCTCCACATCTCTCTCATTTCCCACACATTAATTTCAATATTTTTTAAAATGTTTATTTATTTATTTTGAGACAGAGAGAGCACATGGGGGGGGGGGGGGCAGAGAATCCTAGGCAGGCTTCTCACTGTCAGTTCAGAGCCCAACACGGGCTTGAACCCATGGACTAGGAGATCATGACCTGAGCTGAAATCAATAGTTGGACACTTAACTAACTGAGCCACCCAGGTGCCCCATTTCAATATTTTTATTCACATAGATTTATTATGAATCTACTAATTCCCCAAAAGTACCAAAATACTTCTGAGAAAATAAATAAAATTATTCCACATCATTGACTTTTTTTGTACAATTGATGCATGGTTAGGAAAGCTTTATGCAAAGAATATTGCTTGAAGTTTTCAATATACTGGTGATAGAAGTAAAATAAAATAAAATAAAATATAAAAATAAAATAAAATAAAAGTAGATGCAATTTCTATACACATTTTTCCAGCTTAGAAAGGTGAATATATTTTCAAGCTCTTTAGAAACAGCAAGCTATGAGACACATTGAGAATTTTTATCATGACCACTTGCACATTTCAAACAATGCAGCTCAATGTATGAACTAAGTACAATTATCCTCATTACTTTTGTCTTAATTTTCATGACTCCTATATCTATAAAAAGGCTGAGACTAGGTGGAATGCATATGTAGGTGTGTGCATTTCCCCACATATAAGACACCATAATTTTAAAATAGTTTCTGGCAGGTGAATTCAGGCTATGAAAGGAATATTTATGGCTTTAGTTCAGAAAGAGATCACCGAGGGTATGAACTGCATGAAGACTAACTCTATAATAAGTGAAGAAGCCAGCAAGTACTTATAATTTTTCACAGTCTGAAAAATGAAAAACCTAATTGAAGCCAACCTATTGACAATTATTTTATTAAAGACACACTCTGTGTGTTTAACATAGAATTTGGAAAACAAAATAAGTGCACATATATTTCTAAGCTTATGAAAACCACAGCCAAAGATACAGGTGCCTTAAATTCAGAGTGTACTGGTGTAGCAGCAAGGATTATACATACCGTGTTGGAAATTCTAATAAAAATTGAGGATAACAAAAAACAAAAAGAGGAGAAGGGGGGGTGGGAAGGAAAGGGAGAAACAAAAAGGATAAGGTTGCAGGCTGTGAAGGACCAAAGGAATGCAGTCACAGCGACTGCAAAGTTTAGCCCTCTAGCCCTGTGCACTGAAAACTGTTTGCCACAGTTTGCAGATGCCTTACCCAAGTGCCAATTTATACAAGTTCTACTGAATCAAACCTCTTCAGTTTGTAACAGTCGCTGAGAGCATGATTATTCTGTAATTATTTGACAAGTTTAACTAATTAGGTATCGTAATTCATTTGAACGTGTCCTTGTAATTTATGCATTGATAATTTATTTGCAATTACCTAATCTTGATCATTTGTATCCTGGGTAAAGCTGTAAGTTACATTAATAGTATATACACATCTATAAGTGATAGAAATAGGCGCCTGAGTTGAATTTTACATTAATGTAATACAGATGAACGTGAAGTCATGAACTTATACAATACCAGGCAAAAAATGATTTATGTCAGAAGATAATTTGGCTTTCTCTACAAGGATCAATGGTGGAATGTATATTTGTCAATTCTAATAAAATAATTTAATTAAACATGGAATTAAATATCAAGAGATTGTAAACATCAACATGGTGATAGGAAATAGCAGGAAATAGCAGTATACTCCTGTGCTAAAAAAATAAAGAAAGAAACAAATAAGTAGTAGTATTTGGCACAATGGAGTCAACATGAAGAATGGCCAAGGTATCGTTCTTTTTAATTGATATCCCACTATCTGGATTACCAGCATCTGGTATAAGTAGGTGTATGGCTTTATACATTCTTTTGTAAACATTGTGATTTAACTTGTAAATTTATCCACACTGATTCTAAAATTACTGCAATTCCCACATTGTTTAGAATGTTCAGTTCTTGAGATAAACAAACCTGAAGCACAAATTCAGTACACGTTGAATTTTTTTCTTTTGTGAATGAAAACAGTTAGATTTGTTTCCCACCCCACCTCCAATCCCTGCTCATCATGGAGAATTTCCCATAGCCATAGCCAAATGTTTTAATTTATAGAACATTCTGTGTTTTGCCACTGGCAATGAAATCATAACTAATAAGTTCCACAGACTGCAATAAAGCCCTAGAGAGAACTATATGCTATCTGCCAAGCATATAATTTTAAGGTTTAATAACGCATAATATGTTTATACAGTTTATCAAAGCACATCTCTTTTTTCAAAAGAAAGAAAGAGAAAAAAGGGAGATGCTTAAACATAGCTCTTAAAGGCACTTCTTTTTAAATGAACTATTGTTAATTGCTTAAGGATTGAAAATATTACCATTTAAAGCAACAGAGTATGTGTTCATTTGATTTAGGTCTGTGTTATCAAAGACATCAGTAATGCTGTGCTTTTATAATCACAAAGGGATTATATCTCCCTTGGAAGAAAATTTTACTAAACAGATTTAATTTGGTGTGTGTCCTTATTTACAAAATACTGGAAATTTTGGTATTTTGAATAATCATTCAGTCTTAAATACTATGAAAATCTGAGTTTTCAAATTTTTCTAATATTTTTCTTAAAATGTAACTGTGCTCTGCTTTATGGTGTCATTAAGACAGAGAAGGAAGAGAGCGTGCTTGATGGCATAGCTTTATCATCTTAAATGAGAACCAAGAATGTTTTTCTCCCAGTTATTAATACTGCCATGCTCACATATCATTCACTGCCAAAAAGTCTGTGTAGGTGATATGATTTGACAGGGCAACGGAGAATTCTTATTCTACATAAAATCCATTGGGAAATAGCTAGGCAGTAACTACAGGACCTGTATTCCCCAGATATCTGCAATAGTAAGATAATTCTTACCATTGAATTCATATCTATTATTGATTTGCAAAGCACATAAATTTCTACATGCAGATATTTTTTTCCATGATCTTACATGGCACTTCTTGGGCCTTTAAGCTCGTAAACTTCTGGAAAGCTAAAGGAACATAGTATTTTAGATTATACAGGATTTTGGAAAAAGGAACATGATAAAATGAAAAACAAGAACAGAAAATATGTGTTGGGATTTTCCCAATACGGCCATTAGTATGAGATAAGAGAAAGGAAAAGAATTTCATAAGAAATTAATGGATGTGAGAAATGGGAATGGTAAGAATGGAATTAGAAAATGAATTATCTCAACTTGGCATTAAAGAATAAATGTATATATTTAGGGCATGGAGTTTCAGTAATTTGGGTTTGTTAAGTCTAGCTTCCATATGGAAGCTCCAAATCCTTTGTCTGTTTCATTTTATGGTATAAAATCTTTTCCATGTTCTCCATCAAAGAACACCAAAGGATGTCAAACACTAATATGCACACATTGAATACAACTATCACTTTGTTTCCAATGGGGAGAACACAAAACTAAATCAAAAGTATAAAACATTTAGCTGTTATATAAATAAATGAAAAATCACAGAATGAATTGTAACTTGAAGCAGTGCATCATGGAACTGAAGTGTGTTTCTACTGTGTGTGTATTATTTTGAGATATTGATTTTCCATTTTTTTGCACAGTTAAACACAGTTCTAGATCATGTTTGTTAGTTGAGTTTTCTTTTTTTAATGTTTATTTATTTTGAGAGAGAGAGAGAGAGAGAGAGAGAGAGAGAAGGGGAGATGGGCAGAGGGAGAGGGAGAGAGAAAATCCCAAGCTCTGTGCTATCGGCACAGAGCCTTATGTGGGGCTTAATCCCATGAACTGCAAGATCATGACCTGAGACCAAATCAAGAGTCAGACACTTAATTGGCTGATCCACCCAGGAGCCCAAATTGAGTTTTCTTCTTAAATATAACAGAAACAATGAGGCAGGGATAAGTGGTGAGCAATGAAATGCTTTATCATAGCAGTTGTTATTTTAGAGCTTAACTGATTTTTTTCAGGACTGGAAGCACCAAGGCCAGTAGACAGAAGCTTGCCTAAATATTGCCTAAATGAATAAAAAAATTACTTAGAGAAAATCACCATCAAGTTTCAATTTATGGTGATAAATAAATAATAAGTACTGTGGAGTAGGTGGCACTCCGACAAATCCTGGCTGAGCCATTTATTACCTATGTGGCTTTGGATGGGTTACTTAGTCTACAAGTTGGTGTCTTCATCTTCAAAATGAAGAGAAGTATCCTTACTTCAGAGACGTGGAAAATTAAAAGTGATGTTTATGAAATAATGTACCCAGCAGAAGTATATTTAGCTTGCAGTCAAACTCCATGTAAAGCAGCTACTATTATTGCCAACACAGTGTTACAAACATATTTTTCTTTGTTTTCCTCAGCAATGTCCAATAGTTATCAACAACACTACCCAGGACTGCACTTCATGGTGAACCACTTGACCTGTCTTATTCAAGAAGGGCTCATATTTCTGATTCTCAGAATCCTATGGAAAGGTAATGTCCAATGCACCAATACCTTATGGCTTTGCCCTTGTCTCCTGTTGGCTACCTAGTTTTATACACCCTGTGATACTGCGAATGAGCTATAAGATTTATTAAGTCTTGCTTAGAATGTGTAATAAATATATATCAATTGATGTGTAATTTTCTCCGGAAATATGAATTTGAATTGGTCTTAGAAATTTTAAATAGCTGGAAGAGATATTCATGGTCAGTCAGGTCTCGCTGGGGCTCTTTGAATATGACCAATGCAGCATAATTGGTTGTCAGCATGAGAGAATGCTGCTTGCAGAGATCCTGTGTATCAGAGTTAACAACACATACAGAATGAAATAGTGCTGGGACCTCATAGGGGAGGTGACAGTGTGATGCCAGGAGTAGGGGGTGCATATGTATTGACTGAATCTTAATTACATTCAAAAATGTAATAATAATATTAAAGAAAATATTATGAAAAGAAAAATATGGTACCAGTTGTCCTTACCCTAACACAAAATTTATTTTCATCTCTTGCCTATTTTCTTCCTATATTAAATTGACTATACCCACCACCATGAGACAGCCTTCTGTGAGTGGTCTTACTAAGTGTTACTGAGTAAGCAGTCTTCTTTCTATAAAGCTGATCAGGAGGGAAAGTAAATGAATCAAACCGTGGACCATCTAGCCTAGCCCAGACTTGCTTATGTGACGCTCTCTGTTGCCTACTTTGTTCCAGGTGGGCAAAAATTGTTAAAAAACTGAACCTTATATACACGTACTGGTACCAACTGATGATAGAGGAGGTATGAGAGAAGGTCGTTTCTCTGAAACCGCTAGACCCTGACCAGTTCTAGATTTATAAAATTTATGTTTGGATATCATAATACCAAAGATGGAAAGGAATTTTTGGTATATTGGAACATAAGTTTTGGTAAAAAACAAGTTTAACCTAAATATACGTATTTATAAATGTATATGTATATAATGTATAAATTATTTTAAAACACTTCCAATGTTGGGATGCCTGGGTAGCTCAGTCGGTTGAGCATCTAACTTCAGCTCAGGCCATGATCTCATGGTTCGTGGGTTCGAGCCCCGCGTTGGGCTCTGGGCTGACAGGTTGGAGCCTGGGGCCTGCTTCAGGTTCTGTGTTTCCCTCTACCTCTGCCCCTCCCTTGCTCATGCTCTGTCTCTCTCTGTCTCTCAAAAATAAATAAATATTAAAAAATTAAAAAAAACAACTTTCAATGTTTTATAAAATTATTGAACACTTCAGTGAACATGTTACATCAATCAAAAGTAGGAAATAGAAAAAAAATTTACTGGTATATTGGTTATTTAAATTTACTAAATGCATTTTATTGTGAGTTCTTTTGCAGAAAATAGGTTTGCAATTAACTCTCATTTCCTTAAAAATGTCAAAAAAAAGTTTTTATCATGACTAAAAAACATCAGTCATTTTTAATGTCTGGAAATTCTTTTGGCCAGCAGAGAGTATATTAAAGTGAGTTATTATGAGAAAATAAAGATGCCAAAGTACTGAAAATATCCACTGGAGTCATTTGAGTGCCTTGTGAGGCCTTTCCTTTGCAAATCGTCCCCTCAGTCTGCAAATCTGCAGTAACTTTCGCTCAGTAGTAAATACCCTTCAAGCTATCAATTCCTTTCATTAGATCAGAGATATTTACAATACAGAGTCGCCACCAGTAGCTGCATTTTAATCTGCCACATGCAGTCTAGCTCATCCCTTCTGCCTCTTGTGGCTTGTACTCCTTCAACAGCATGGGCTTTCTGATTTGCACCAGGCATGCCATGATTCATGAAAGGTCACTTATTATTCATAAGTTACAATGGCATGTTTTTAAAGTCTTGATACACAGTTTTTGAATTATTCTACTGTTGGGCAATTTTGTACTTCCAGACTCCTACATACATATTCTTCTGCTGTATAGCAAAGTAAGCACACATAACACTGGTATTGGAGTCAGGTATAACTGGGTTCCAGCCCTGGTGCTATCATTTCCTATCAGAGTGACCTTGAGTGTGTTATGTGTTGCCTCAAAGCTTCAGTTTCCCTATGTGTCACTTGGGGTTTTAGTCACCATCCACATGATTGTTAAGAAGGCTAACTGAGATAATGTATATAAAGCACTCGGAAAATATCCAAGTTCTTAATGTTTTGGGTTATGTATTGATTTCTCCATTAAATGGATAAGAAAAATAGGACATTCTGGGGTACCTGGGAGGCTCAGTCAGTTAAGCATCAGACTTGATTTCAGTTTGAGTCAAGATCTCACGGTATGTGGGATGGAGCACCATGTTGGGCTCTTGTCTGGACAGTGCAGAGCCTGCTTGGGATTCTCTTTCTCCCCTTCTCTAACCCCTCCCATTGTCTCTCTCTCTCTCTCAAAATAAACAAGCATTTTTTAAAAAGAAAGAAAAAGAGGACATTCTAGAACAATTTTCAAAATTTTGGCTCTCAGAGTTTGTAAAAAACTTCATAGGTGGACTTAGTTGAGTGGAAGTTTCCTTTATAATTTTGCTCCAATTGTCTAACCATGCCTCAAAATCATCCAAAGGAAACACAACTGTTGCCAATTTATGGACCTCTGTCATCTATTCTTAATACGAATCCAGATATAATTTGACCTCAATCTATATGCTCTGCATCTAATGGGGGATTTTGCACTTTGAGTAGAATCTGGTCTCTGTGCAAAGCATGCTTTGCACTTGTACAAAAGTAAAGTAAAACTATATGCTGAAACCCATTCAGTAGTATTCTATTACAAAAATATATTTTATAAAAAAACCTCTCAGTATTAAAAAAAAGAAACTCTCACTATTAAAATAACTATGTTGCAGATAATGCCTCACTAAAGTTCATAAACAGCAAATGCCCAGTGAGCACAGGATTGTATATTTTTCTTCTAGTTTTACTCTAATGATATATATTTCATGAGAGTCTTAACAGTAGAAATGTGAAGTTGGATTTGTTTATATCCAACTAAATTTAAAGAATGACAAAACTGTTCCACTAAGTAGTGAAAATACAAAACCTTGTGTTCAATTTCTCAATTTTCCAATTGCTACAAAAAAGCATATGGCCCAATCTGGCATGACTAATTGCACAGTATCTTAGTAAGGCTTATTACTTAGAAATAGCTGTCAATGAAAACAAAATTTATTATTTTTATGAAAGTTTCTACTATTAGTTTACTATTACTGAGGGTAATGATCTGTTGGTAAGAGGACACAACTGCATTTTATTAGTAATTTTTACCTTTCTATTCAACTTTCATATGTATTCATATTGTGATGACAATTTAAGATTTTATAAAAATGCAACATAACAGTGACTCTGTTGCTATGGAATGCTTGGACATTTTATATCATTATGGTCTCTGTGTTTACATTGCACAGCTACATAATGAAGATGCAATCAGTCTGGAGGAGAGTCAAGTGTATTCCATTACTCTAAGGATATATTTGCTGAATTTCTATCATGGGAATAAATTTAAACTTGCTTAATCATTTTGGTCAGTTCTAAACTTCGCTATTTTCAGGGATGCCTGGTATTTTAAAATAAAACTTCACAAAGATAAACATTTAACTATCAGGGCTTATTTTTAGAACTGAATTTTAGTTACCATATGTATAAATAATGGCATCCTTGAATTTATTTGGGAAATGAGTATGATTTGCAGAAAGAAAATGATGTCAAGGATACACATATGTATATGCTCTCTCTCCTTCTCTCTCATACAGATATAGATACACTAGCTTAAAGAAGAATTTGTATAGTATCACGTATAATAGAGAACAACAAAACAGCAACTATGATCTAACAATATAGGAAGTCAACTTTTTAAATGTTTATTCATGATTTTATTCAGTTTTTTTTTACATGCATACTCATCTTGGTTGGTTTCAACTTTTCACCAGTAAAAAAGTAATGCTGCAATATATTTTTGAGTACAACATTTATTAAATTTTTAGTGCTTCTCTGAAATAAACATTTCAGAAATTAGACTGCTGGATTTTGGTTCATGAATATTTCCACAATTTAAAACATTTACTGTGCATATCATGTACACAATTGTAAACCAGTTTACTTTGCCCTAACCAATATAGCTACGTACATGGAGGCGCCCGTGATCCACAGCATAACTGTCAAAAAGAGCATATAATAAAACCCTCCACAATTTATTTGACATTGTAAAATGGTAAACAAGTAAATATGGTAAACAAATTTTGCAATTGCAGCAGGAAATCTGAATGGACACTGTTAGATGAAGAAAAACAAGAAGACCAGAAAATAACGTGGATGTTGAAAACAGATGAAGGGTCAATGAGTTCTTCTTCTCTGTGCCAAACTAACAATTTATAAAAATAGCACCAACCAATTCTCATTGCTAATTAAGTGTTTGACCTACCAGGAATGTCATTCAGATTTTTAAAGCACTTCCAACATGGAATCCAATGAACCAAAATATTTAGAGTCCAATTTTTTCCACCACCACTGGATACTCAGGCTAAAGACTCTGTAGATATCCAAATCCAGAGCGGTGCTAAACTCTTTCAAGAAAAAGAAAAAAAAAAACATACCAGACAAAAACTAATACACTAGAGGCATTTATTAATATCAACTGGCAAGATTAATGAATCCTATAACACAATCAGTCCACTAGTGTTTAAACATTACTTGATATAAAATAGGTCCACTGAGCTAGATTTATGAAGAGAATTGATGATAGAAGAATGCCTAATAAGATCTGGATAGCAAGCTGAAGCCAAAGGGAGCAGGGCAGTCAGGAAAAAATGAGAACTTGCTAAAATACAACTTCAAGCAATACATCATTCCTGGAGGGCACCGGGTAGCATTGGCACTGGGGACACGCAGGTGGCTCCAGGAGTATTAGATTTCCGGAGCCTTTTGGGTAAAGCACAAGCAAAGAAAATTAGGGGGAAAAAAGTCTGTTTTCACACTTCCCAGAACTTTGAAGAGGGGCAGTGATAATTAGTACTTCTGATAATCCTTTACCTTGTCTGCCACATTTGGGTTAAATTGAAAAGTGATTACGAACAACCCAGGGAAATGTGGAAAAGAACCATCATTTGTTGATTACCAGGCACTACGAGGCACTCTAAGTAAATTATGTAATTTACTGCCATTTTAATTCTTGCAATATTACCCACATTTTATAAGTGGGGAAATTTCAGCTTTGAGAAGTTAAATAGTTCATAAGGGCATGTAACTAATGTGAGAAAACAGTCCGATTAATTCTGAAGCTCAAGCTTTACGAGCTAAAACCTTACTTTAGACTGTGTTCATACAAGACGAACACTAAGTGAAGAAGAACTGAAACACGGTTTAATATTACATACTGTTGTTATATGTAGTTCAATACCCACTTTCATCTGTTTCCTGTTGGTGCTTCTAGAGAATTCCTACATGAGTGTTTAATGAAGCATCTTGCTTTCTCGCTTACTATCTTCCATTTTTGTGGTTAATCATTTGAAAGGCATTTGATGAAAAAAGAGAAGCAATCATGTAACTGAATTCTTACCTAACTAAGAATACATTAAATTATATTTAAATCCAGGCTAGGTGTTCTATAGGAAGCAATATATTAAATGCAATTGTTTGACTAACTTTTAACCTTTTACAAAATGTCTGTGTCTCTAAAACTAAATGAATTGTTCACCATAAGGGTGCATTCTGAGGATGTGACCATTGGAAATCAGAATCACCAGAGATCTCTCCATGCCACTCACTGAAAAGTATACTCACAACTACACAAAAGTTGGAAGATTTCAAACTACAGCTGAAATGTAGGCCTCGTTTTCAGACAACTGGATGTAACTGCACAAATGTCCATCATTTAGCCCCTATTGATCCAATATTTTAGGGAGTATTTTTTTTCTTTAAAAGTAAGCTGAAATACACTTTTAAAATACAATGAAAGGTCTAGCATCTAACAATGATTTGACATTTAAAAATGGTTCCTTAGAAATGAAATGAAATAATTTAATCAACTCCTTACTCAACCTGACACTAAAGCTCAAAATCTAAATCAAAGTCAGAGCTTCCTGACAATACTGTTCAAGAAAACCATCACTGACTGGAAGGCTGACTGAAACTTAAGGAGAATCTATTTTAATAGGGATAATCAGTTCAAGAAAAGAACAAGAGTAGCAAATCTGTTTTGTCCTGTGAATCCACAGGATTGCTATATGTGCCTCAGGAAAAGTAAAGGTGCAGAAGTCTAGCTTTTATGACAAAATTAATGTATCAAGTAAATCACATTTGCTGAAAATTTGGCCACCGCTGTAATGCTTTGCAAAACTGCTTTGCAGGAAATCTTCAAATTCAGATGGACTGTATTTGAAAACTGGATTTGGAAATTGCAAAAATTGAGAAAGAGGTTGTTGCCTTTTCTTCCATTTCTTCCTCCCTTCCCTCCTTCCTCCCTCCCTCCCTTCCTTCCTCCTTCTTTTTTCCCCCAAAGACAGTGTAATATGCTATTTATACATGAGGTGGTTGGGGGAGGGGGACACTCCCCCCCCCCCCCAGGAAGATAACCTTTGGTAGCATTTCTAGATTTACCTACTAGTGTTTCATTCCCAATATTTAACATGGGAAGGAAGGGGAAAAGGTTGAAGTAGGAAGGGAGATTTTGGAAGCAAGGGAATCTTTCTCAAGTGTGTCAAAAAAGCTGCAATTCTGTATTTTTGTGTGATGATGTGCAAATTGTTATAAATCTGGATTATAATTTCAGCAAGGGCATAGCTCATGTCTGCATTGATTTACTGATGACATTTCAGCGCCTGGCATAGCACTTTGCATGTATTAAGTGTTCAATGAATATTTCTTATATGAGTAAATGAACTATGGATGGACAGGACAGTTCCCCTACTGTATGCTTCTGAGGACCCTAGGTAGATCTTGGACTCTCCAATTCCTACAGAAGGGACCTTGCACACCAGAAATGATTCCAACATTATTATCCTGTACCATGTTGAGCTAGGATGCATAAAAGAGACAGAGAGACACAATATGAAATGTGCATCATTGGGCAGTAGATTACCAGGTGAGCATCAGTGTTCCCAAACCAAGAATATAAATTATATGATTGTGTGCATACACATATGTGTCACTAAATCAAAGATTCCCAAAGGGGGATATCACTTAATTGCATTATTTTCAAACATTTTACTCATAATGATTTTTTAAATACAGTTAATGATTTGGGACTAGAATATTTTAAAATAAGATAGTCTATACTACAATAAAATTGAAATTAATAAGATGAAAAAGGAAAGCAAATGGGATGCATTAGCAAAAATTTAAAAATCTCATTCTCTTAGATATTAAAAATCTGATATTCTCATCAGAGGACCACAGTGTCTTTATTTTATTTTATATATATTTTTTTAAAATTTTTTTTTCAACGTTTATTTATTTTTGGGACAGAGAGAGACAGAGCATGAATGGGGGAGGGGCAGAGAGAGAGGGAGACACAGAATCGGAAACAGGCTCCAGGCTCTGAGTCATCAGCCCAGAGCCTGACGCGGGGCTCGAACTCACGGACCGCGAGATCGTGACCCGGCTGAAGTCAGACGCTTAACCGACTGCGCCACCCAGGCGCCCCTATATATATTTTTTATTATATATTATAGATTTATAGATTTATTATATATATATTATATATATATATATTGATTTATTCTATTTTGTTTTGTGTTGTGTGTGTTTCTAGTGAATCTGGAATATATCCTGAGGCAGAATCTTATACTACTAAGTAGATCCAATTGTCAGAAAGCTGTATTTTTGAGAGAGCATGTGAATTGGTTAGTGCCTGTAGACCTGGCCTCAAAATCTTTTCTTTCCACTTTATACTTATGTATTCCTTCAAAAGATATTCAATAAGTTTAGGCCCATTCTTTTTCATCTGTAAAATTAGGGTGCAAATTTTCTACATGTTAATTGATAATAATTAAATGAAACTGTAAAGCATGGAGAACAAGCTGGCACATGATTTGCACAAAGTAAGTGGTATTTACCATTATTCTAGGTCAGAAAACGTATCGTGCAGCATATTGCACTAGTGCTTATGGTTTGGGAATCTTTCATACAATGCCAGGCTTTCACGCAAAGTCAGAATATCTTATAGATCCTTGCAACTATCCAGTTCTATAAATATTAAAACTATCTTACAGCAGACTTAATATTTTCAATATTACTTAGACCTTTTCAGGTTTTTTTTTTCCCAAAGATTTGTTTTTGAAAAGGAACATGAAAAAGGAATTTATTATTTATCAGGAAGTTGCACCTTAATGAACTTAAGAATTATAAGGATTTTTTCAAAGAAATTGGTAACAAGTAAACATAGCCAGCATAGCTAGTATTTTTAAATTAACTGAATATAGTCTATAAATTAGTCCTCCTTGCTGTGAAAGATTACCTTGCAATGAGTTAGTAAGGTATGTATAAAATCAACTTTTGATTGTGGAGAAAGTAGTGAAAAGAAGACATAATATTATTCAACTATGTTGAATATTTGAGGCACTTTCTTATTTAAATCTCCTGACAAGTCATAGAGAAAATAAAACTAACTGCATACCAGCAGAGAAGCCACCAGAATTTGCCTGTTTGGAGCTATAAGAATTTTTGATGTGGTGCTGACATAAATAACTGGAACTATGCTCATTCTAAGGAGGAAGGCTTGATTCAAACACAGATTCATGGTAAGTTGAAGGAAACATTCTATCCACATCTCAAGATAAGGGAAGAGTAAAATATTCAGTGAGAGCTCCAAAACTAAATCTGGATTTGTAAGACAGTGACTAAATTATTTCTTTAAGACATATTATAATTGTGGGAAATATTTTAGTATATTATTAAGTTACAATGATTAGACTAATATTACTAATCATAATATATAGCAAAAAAAATTTGAGTGTCACATAGTTGAGAAAACAGTTGAGTTACAAAGAATATCTCTGTCATGCCTATGACAAAACTGGTGGTCAAAATAAAAAAAGATATTTTTATGCATTCAATTTTTCCCCACCCCCGCCCCACCAAAAAAATAGTCTGGAGTTCTAACTTCTAATACCTCAGAGTGTGATCTTTCTAGCAGATAGTCTTTGCAGAGGTAATCAAGTTAAAATGAGGTCATTAGGGTGAACCTTAATCTAATATGACTGGTGTTTTCATAAAAAGGGGAAATTTTGGACACAGTGAGAGACCTGCCCACACAGAGAACACCATAGGATGATTGGAATTAAGCTGCCACAAGTCAAATAACGACCAGAAGCTAGGAAAGAGGCCTAGAACAGATTCTTCCACTGAACCGCCTGAGGCACCATGGCCCAGCTGATACTCCACTCAGGAGTGTAGGACTATAATTTCTTTTGTTCTGAGCCACCCAGTTTGTGGCACTGCGTTACAGCAACTCTAGCAAAATAATACAGCCATACTTCCACTGTTGCCTTCATTAGGATATACACTACCACCAAGAAAGTGGTTTTTCCTTAAAGAATTCTGATGAAATGTTAACCTCTCAAATGCTAGTATTCGAAACTCAAACCTCAAAAGTGACAGTTAATATCACTTCACTCAGGTTGTAAGGTCTGAATGTAAATTGAAAACATAAGGTGTCCCGAGCTTTCTAGATAGTCTGCTACTAGACATGGGATCAACTAGGTGGGTGAATGGCTGACTGCCGGTTTGGGTTTTCAATAGGATGTTGTGGTGACCAGGTTCTGAACTATAATTCATAAATTTTTATAAAATGGAAGAATTCTGTATGCTAAAAAAATTTCCAAACCGTTGCCACTGCAAATGATTTAAAACTGATTTTTAAGTAACTTCTTTTCCTTCCTTTTCAACAGTGTTTTTATTTGTCTTATTTAATCAGTGCATGACTTACTCCATGTCTGGGGTAGTAAAGTTTATGTAATAAGATACTTTGTGGAATAGAAGTTCGGCTTGCTCTGTGTTGCTCAGCCCACTATTAAGTCATCTGGAGTGTGTTCAGCTAAGACAAATGTATTAAAATTTATATCTTTGCAAACCTATAGGTATTATTCTTTAGGTAACAAAAGAGCAACGAGGGTTATTTTTATGGTTTAAACGCCAAATTATTTAATCTTTTAATGTTATTTGCAAAATGTGTGGCCTTGAATGGAAATTTCCACTAACTTTGCTAATAAAGGGGATTTTTAACCACTTCTACTCATATATACCAAACTATACACAAAATAAGATGATGAATTAGGAAGGAAATGCTGTTAAGAGAATTACTACAAGCATGAGGAAACTATTAGAGCAGAGTTTTCAGTAGTCTAAAATTCTGAGATTTGATTTTTAAATGATGAAACATCCAATAAGCCAAATGACTCTGCATAAACATGTACCGTGGAATAAATTATTCCAAATGAAAGCATGGATATTATTTGTTCAGCTGTTTTAGTGGTTAGAACGTTAGGAACAAAAGCTATTATTGTTCGATGTATTTTTTCACAGGAAATAGACAGTGGCAAACATACAGTAGTTCAACACATGAGATCAGAGACATGGTTTTTATAGTAAACTAAGAACAGATGTTGGAACTATTCAAGACCTTTACAGAATTATTAGTTATGTTTGCCTTTGAAAGCAAAGAAAGTTTATAAAGACTCACGTATCTGATTATATTAAGAAACAGACAGGTTTTCAAATCCAAAAGCTTTAATTCATTCAAGCTAAAAGGTTCTGCTGCATAAATTCTGAATGTGCTACTCAACACTATTGCAAATAATTACAATAGGTTCCATGTTACCCTACTGCTTTTAAAAGTATGCTTACTTTTGAAAGGTATAAAAACTACTGATTCCTCACATACAATCTAAGTACCCCCATTCACTAAAAATCACATAGAAGTAGGATTTATGCTGTAGGCATACATTTCTATTTAATAGCAATCACTAAAATCAATTGATTCACGTACAGAAAAAGAAAGAAAGAAAGAAAGAAAGAAGAAAGAAAGAAAGAAAGAAAGAAAGAAAGAAGAAAGAAAGAAAAGAAAGAAAGTAAATTGCCTAGGTAACTTGAAGGCATATTTTCTGGGGTAGAACTAAAAGCCAACAAGTAGCCTTTTCACCATATATGGAACACTTGTATGAAATAATTTTACCTCATCAGTCCCTCTAAGTTACTGAATTCTAAGCTTCAGGCTTTTTATTGTTTCTCTTCTGTTTCAAAATCTCTATCCCCTCTTACGCAGCTCATATTCTATGGTGTATCATCGTAATTACCCCCTACGAGACATTCTCAGCTTCTGTGCTCTGCCCCACTCTGTAGCACAACTTGAACAAAACCATACCTGGATTAGCCCCTGGTTAAATCCAGTTCAGTTCCTACTCTGAACCTGCATCTCTGCCTCCAGTTATGACTGGAAAAATGTCCAACTGTGTTGGTGAGCCCTATTTTAAATTTATGACCTCTAACTTTAGATGGACCCTTAGTGCTGCCTAACAATCATTTTCTGAGTTCATTCTCCAACATACTAGTTCATATCTTTTTTGATTCTAGTAAAATTTCCAGAGACCACCCCCCCATCACCACATAGACATACTTACCCTTTTAGTTGACGGTCTTGACTTGGACTTCTCTGAGAAAATGGAACTGATCATTAGAGATTTTACAAAAGCTCCACCACCAATTCTCCCAACTTACCGGTATCTCTAACTACACATGCTACCTTTTTTCTTGTTATAAGGAATACAATGTTTTATTCCTAGGTAAGGCTAACATCTCAACTTCTGACTGTGTACTATACTTTGTAGGTCATACGAGACTGGCATTTTTCTTCTCTTTCTGTATACGTGACTTGATCTTTCCCCTCCTCATATATACATACCAAAGTATCTCCAATTATAGAGAATTAGCTTTAAAAACCTCCATCCGGGGCGCCTGGGTGGCGCAGTCGGTTAAGCGTCCGACTTCAGCCAGGTCACGATCTCGCGGTCCGTGAGTTCGAGCCCCGCGTCGGGCTCTGGGCTGATGGCTCAGAGCCTGGAGCCTGTTTCCGATTCTGTGTCTCCCTCTCTTTCTGCCCCTCCCCCGTTCATGCTCTGTCTCTCTCTGTCCCAAAAATAAATAAACGTTGAAAAAAAAAAAAATTTTTAAAAAACCTCCATCCAACTCATATTCGATTCCAGCTACTTCTCCAATTCTATGCTCTCATTTATTTCAAAACTCAAGAATATCATCTTTTTTATGATATGCAAAATATGATAAAGTCGTTTAAAAAATTTTGTCTGCATTTTTTTCACTTAAACCCACTGAATATGAACACACAAGTATGTAGATCTCAAAAGTCTCCAAGCAAGTTCAACCCAAAGAGGATATCACTGAGACACATTATAATCAAATTGTCAAAAATTAAACAAAAAGAGACAATTTTGAAAGCAGAATGAGAAAAGCAACTAATCATGTACAAGGAAATACCCACAGACTATCAGTGGCATTCTCAGCAAAAGCTTTGCAGGCCAGGAGAAAATAGGATGATATACTATAAGTGCTAGAAAAAAAAAACTGCCAACAAAAAGTACTTTAACTAACGAGGCTGTCCTATAGATATGAAGAAGAGATCAAGACTTTTCCATATAAAAGATGTGGAAGTTAACCTCTATTAGACTTGCCTTACAATAAAAACTAAAGGGAGTTCCCCAAACTAAAAAGAAAAATGTAATTAGTAACATGAAAACATATGTAAGTATAAAACTGATAAAAATAAAACATTGTCAAATTTAGAATGCTTTAATAATGTAATGGTGTTAGATAAATCACTTTTAATTCTATTACGCTTAAAAACAAGAGTGTCAAAAATAACTATAGTTACAACAATTTGTTAATGGATACACAACATTAGAACTTTTTGTTATAATGTTTTTATTTACTTTTGAGACAGAGAGAGACAGAGCATGAGCAGGGAAGGGGCAGAGAGGGTGGGAGACATAGAATCCGAAGCAGGCTCCAGGATCTGAGCTGTCCCCACAGAGCCTGATGCAGGGCTCAAACTCGCGGACTGTGAGATCATGACCTGAGCTGAAGTCAGACGCTTAACCTACTGAGCCACCCAGGCACCCCTGGATACACAACATTAAAAAATGTGAATTGTACCATTAGAAACATAAAATGTGGGGAGGGTAGTAAAAGTGTAGAGTTTTGGTATGCAATTTAAATTAAGTTGTTATCAACTTAAAATAAATTGGTATAACTATAAAATGTTTTAAGAAAGTTTCATGGTAATGACAAAGCAAAAACCTATAATAGATAAAACAAAATACAAATACAAAAAGAAAGAAAACAAAACATACCACTACAGAAAATTATAAAATCACAAAGGAAGACAGAAAACAAATTGGAAAGGAACTACAAACCCACCTGATAACAATTAACAAAATGAGATCCTAACCTATCAATAATTACTTTAACTTTAAATGAATTAAATTATCCACTGAAGACATAAAGTGACTGAGAAGATATGAGGACAAGATATGCTACATACTATACTGCAACCAAATGGTGCATGTATTTCAGTTTTCAAGCTACACATGGACACATAAGTGAAAGAAAGGAAACATATTCCATGCAAATGGAAAACAAAGGAGAGAAGAGGTGACTATATTTATATCACACAAAATAAACTTTAACTGAAAACTATAACAAGAGGCAGAAAAAGTCATTAAATAACAATAAAAGGGTCAATTCATCAAGAAAGTATAACAATTATTAATATATATGCATCCAACATCGGAGCACCTAAATATGCTAAGCAAATACAATCAGATCTGAAGGGAGAAGTAGACAACTACACAATAATAGCAGAGAACTTTCATACCCCACTTTCAACAATGGATATTTCATCTAGACAAAAATGTTGGACCTGAACTGTACTGTAGGTTAAATGGTTCTAGCAGACATAACAGAACATTACATTCAACAGCAGCAGAATATACATTCTTTTTAAGTACACGTGGACCATTCTATTGGATAGATCATATGTTAGGCTGTAAAACAAGTCCTAAAAAATGTAAGAAGACTAAAATCATAGCAACTATTTTTTCTGATAATAATGGTTTCAGAGGAGAAATCAATAACAGCAGGAAAATTGGAAAATTAACAAGAAGTGGAAATGAAAGAACACACCCTTGAACAACATATGCATTCATGATGAAATCAAAAGGGAAATAAAAAATATCTTAAGAAAAGCAAAGATGGAAATATGGCATATGAAAACTTAAGGGATGCAGCAAAAACAGTGCTAGGAAGAAAGTTTACAGTGATAAATGCCCACATTAAAAAGAAGGAGATCTCAAAGTAACAGTTTAACTTGAAACCTCAAGGAACTAAAAAAAGAGCAAACTAAGGCCAATGTTAGAAAAATGTAGGAAATGACAATTGTTGGAGGAGAAACAAACGAGACAAAGGTTAGAAAAAACAATAGAAAATATCAATGCAACGAAGATCAAGTTTTTGAAAAGAGAAACAAAATTGGAAAAACTTCCACTAGACTATTCAAGAAAAGAAAAAAAAAGAAGACTAAAATAAATAAAATTATAAAAAAGAAGAGGCATTATAATTAATGCCATATAAATACAGACGTTCATAAGATACTACTAAGGACAATTTTACTTCACTAAATTGGATACCATAAAGATATGGGTAAGTTCCTAGAAATATACAACCTACCAGACTGAAATCATGAAGAAATAGTAATACTGAACACATCAATAGCAAGTAAGAAGATTCAATTAGTAACCAAAAATCTCAGATGGCTTCACTAGTAAAGTCTGCCAAATATTTAAAGAAAAATTAATACCAATCCTTCTCAAATTCTCCCCCAAAATTAAGGATGAGTAAATACCTTCAGAATCATTTTATAAGGCCAGCATTACCCTGATACCAAAACCAGACAAGAGCACTACAAGAAAACAAAATTACAGGGCAAAATCTCTGATGAATATAGATGAAAAATCCTCAGAAATACTGAGCAAACAGAATTCAGCAGCACATTAAAAGGATCATATATTATGATCAATAGGAATTTATCCCTAGGATTAAAGGATGGTTCAACATATGCAAACCAACCAATGCGATATTTCACACTAACAGAATGAAGGATAAAAATCATATATTCATCTTAATAGATGCAGAAACATGACAAAATTCAACATTTCATGATAAAAAATTTCAACAAATTGAGTATAGAAGGAATGTACCTCAACATAATGAAAGGCCATATTTGACAAACCCAATGCTAACATAATTAACAGTGAAAAAATGTAAGCTTTTCTTCTAGGATGAGGAATAAGACCAGAATGCCTACTCTTGCAACTTCTATTCAATGTAAAACTGGAAGGTCTAGCCAGAGCAATTAGGCAAGAGAAAGAAACAAAAATTATCCAAATAGAAAAGGAAGTAAAATTTCCTGGTTTCAGATGGCAAAATCTTATATAAAGAAAACTATAAAGACTCCACCAAAAAATCTTAGAGTTAATAAATAAATTATTTAAAATGTGGGACAATAAAAAAACCATATACAAAAAAATCAGTGGCATTTCTATATACTAACAACAAACTATCTAAAAAGAAAATTAAGAAAACAATACCAACCACATTAACATCAAAATCAATAAAATACTTAGGGATAATTTAACCAAGGGAGTGAAATATTTGTACACTGAAACCTAAAACACTAATGAAATAAATGGAAGGGGTGCCTGAGTGTCTCAGTTGGTTGAACGTCTGACTCTCGATTTTGGCTCAGGTCATGATACCAGGTCCATGGATCAAGGTCCATGTTGGAATCTGCACTGAGTGTGGGGCCTACTTGAGATTCTCTCTCTCCCTCTGCAACTCTCCCCCACTCATGCCCTCTCTCTCTCTCTCTCTCTCTCTCTCTCTCTCTCTCTCTCTCTGTATCAAATAATTTTTTAATTAAAAAAAAAAGAAAGAAATTGAAGAAGACACTAATAAATGGAAAGAGACCAATGTTCCTTAGGAACCCATGTTCCTTAGGAAACACCTAATTGGAAGAGTTAATACCGTTCAAATGTTCTTACTCCCCAAAGCAATCTATAAGTTCAATGTGATCCCTATCAAAATTCCAATGACATTTTCATAGAAATAAAAAGAATAATCCTAAAATTTGTGTGGAACCACAAAAGACCCCAAATAGCCAAATTAATCTTAAAAAAGAAGTGCAAAGCTGAGACATCAGACTTCCTGATTAAAACTATATTACAAATCTATAGAATTGAAAATAGTATGGTTTGGCATACAAACAGACACATAGACCAATGGAACAGAATAGAGAGCCTAGAAGTAAACCCATGCACATATGACCAACTAATCTTCAACAATGGTGACAAGAATACACAATAGGGAACATGCAGTTTCTTCAATAAATGTTTTTTGGAAATATATATATATATATATATATATGCAAAATAGGAATTGGACTCTTACACCATATACAAATGTCAATTGAAAATGGATTGAAGACTTAAATCTAAGACCTGAAACCATAAACTGCTAGGAAAAAAACATTAGGAAAGAGTTCCTTGATACTGATCTTTGCAATTATTTCTTTGCTATGACATCAAAAACACATACAAAACAATAAAAAATAGACAAACAGGGCTACATAAAACTAAAAAGCTTCTGAACAGCAGAGAAAACAATCAACATTTGAAAAGGCAATCTACACAATAGGGGGAAATATTTGCAAATTATATGTGCAGTCAACATCACTAGTCAAAGAAATGTAAACCAAAAGCACAATGAGATATCACCTCATGCTGGTAGAATGGCTATTATCAAAAACACAAAAGATAACAAGCGGTGAGGATGTGGGGAAATGGAAACTTTGGTACACTGTGGGGGGAATGTAAGTTGGTACAGTCATTATGGAACCAGCATAGAGTTTACTCAAAAAATTAAAAATAGAACTGCTATAGAAATTAGAAATAGAAATAAAAATAGAAATAGAAATAGAAATAGAAATAGAAATAGAAATAGAAATAGAAATAATAGAAATAGAATAGAAATTTGACTTCTGGATGTGTATCTAAAGGAAATGAAATCAGTATATTTAAGAAATATCTGCACTCTCATGTAATGATGCATTATTCATAATAGACTAGGCACATATGTTTATCATACGTACCCATCTACAGATGAATGTATAAAGAAACACACAGACACACACACACACACACACACACACACACACACACACACTGGAATATTATTCAGTCTCAAAGAAGAAGGAAATCCTGCCATTTGTGACAACATGGATGACCCACCTGGAGAACATTATGATAAGAGAAATAAATCAGGCACAGAAAGACAAATAGTGCGTGATCTCGCTTATATGTTCAATCTAAAAAGCCAAACTCATAGAAACAGAGGGTAGAATGGTGTTTGTCAGTGGCTTTGGGTGGGTGGAGAAAATTAGGAGATGGTGATCAAATGGTGTAAGTTTTCCGTTATAAGATATAAGTTCTAGAAACCTAATGTATAGTGCAGCGACTATAGTTAATAGTAATATGTCATAAAATGGAAATTTGCTAAGAGATCAGATCTTAAACTTTCTTGCCACATGCACAAAAAATGGTAACTATATAAGGTGATGAATATGTTAATTAGATTGTTTTTGGGAATCTTCTCACAATGTAAATTTTATCAAAACATCACATTGTACACCTTAAGTATATATTATTTTTAGTTGTGAATCATAACTCAATAAAGCTGGAAAAAATAAAGAGATGGCCACAGGTGGTATACAATGTAACCTTTGAAAATGTAAAAAGTCAAAACAAAACAAAAACTTCACTGAGTTCCACCTCTCCACTGGAACTCCTCTTATCAAAGTCACCATGAACTCTGGACAGTTAAATTTCATTAGTATGCTTCAATAATTTTCAAATTTATCAGCACATCATATATATTTCTTTAAAACACTTTAAAATTTCATTTGATTCTCCTTCTATTTTATAGGTCACTTCTTCAGTCTTGCAGATTATTTCATATCTTCCTTATCTCTCAATAGTATAGTGATCCAGTTCTCAGTTCTTGGCCTCTTTCCTATGTTCCTTTATAATTACTATGTGTTCCATCAGGTTTTATGGCTTTAAATACCACCTGCTTAACTGATGACTCAGAAAATTCCCCATTTATAAACTAAACCCAGTGTCTTCCTCCTCTCAGTAAATGGTATCTCCACTCATCCTTTGTCTCATACCTAAAAGTCATCCCTGAATTCTCTTTTCCTCTTACGTTAATTTATCAGCAAATCTTGTTGGATCTACCATCAAAGCATAACCAAACCTGTGTACTTCTAACTACCTCCTCTAAGCTCACCAGGGCCTGTGTTCCTGTTTATGCCATTTCTCCTCTGCACTCCATTCTCCACAAAGAAGACATGGTAATGCACTTAAAATAAGAGTCAAGTAAAAACATTCATCTGATAAAACTGCTCCTATGCCTTACCTGTCACTTTGAGTAAAATTTGGAGTCTTTGAATGACCCACTGATGTGATGGCCTACATAGCCACATGATTTGGTCACAGACTTGATTCTGACCCAGTCTATTACCAAATCCTCCTCTCTTAAAGGTCTTCCTTGCTATTCTTCAAACATGTCAAATATAACCACCCTTCAGGATTGGATGGCCTTTGCCCAGAGCTTGTATTTATATTCTAGATTGCACCCTGCCCCACCCCACTTCCTTCAGTTCTCTGCCCCATGCCACCTTGTTAGACAGTACCTCGTTACCTTTACTGATCTCTCTATATAAAAGACAACCTCCAAGTGTATTTTTCTGTATGTTTTACCCAACACTGATTTCTTCGTAGCATTTACCACCACATGACATATTATACATTTGGTTTTTTAGTGTCTGTTTCTACTCTCAGAATATTAAGTTCATGAAAGCAGGGATTTTTTTCCCATTTGTTCATTGTGGTGTCCTTACTACCTAGTTTTCTAGAGTCTGGCACATAATATTTATATATTAAAGGGATGAATGAAATAAATGAAACTGAAATAATGTCATGAAAACAGTGAGGTTTTTTAAACTTTTAGGAACATATTCATTTTGGTTTAATCTATCCATGTGGATAGAAAATTACTCTCCTTTTTTTTTATCTATGAGACTTTAGTTAACTCACTAACTTCTCTGTTAAGACTACTTCCTAGTAAGATTGAACTAATCAATTTTAATTTACATGATTCTTCCAAGGAAAAGCTATGAGAATAGTGCCTGGAACATAGAAAGCTCTCCATATGCTAGGTCCTATCATGGCTATTATTATTAAACATATAAAGAACAAATCATTCCACAGTTCAACTGAATAATGTTTTCAATCACATGTACAATGCTGATAATGCATTTGATTGAATGTTCAGGGATCTTCCTATACAATGTCTAAAAGTATATGGTCTTGATAAAAATATCTTGCAAGAGAAAAGATGCAGTTATGAGATCCTGGCCATGTAAACGAATTTAATAGATAAATTGATGCTTGCTTACGATTAGCCAGTGATGTGAAATAAGACAAAATGCATGGCAATATATCTTATTTTCTTGTGAGCTTTAGGAAATGTAACAGACTTTCCTTCAGCAACTCTATCATTATCAGGATAATTCAAGCTGAATAAATTATAATTTAATTCTCTACAATGATCACTGCTAGCAGAAAGCAGCAGTGTGTACTTTAAATAAGTTACCTGCGTTTTTTTTTGTTATTCAACATTTCAGAATAACTTGTACACATGTGTGCAAGTGTATGTGTGTATATATATATATATATATGTGTGTGTGTGTGTGTGTATGTGTGTATATATATATATATATATATGTTTGTGTGTGTATGTGTGTATATATATATATATACATATACACACATACACAGTAATGTATATACATACATGTCTGTGTGTGTGTATATGTATGCATATGCAGGTATCTACTAATAAAAATATTACCAAAAAGGAAAAAAAACGATGAATTTAATTAAATATATTGAAACTAAGTTTTCTTTTCATGTATCATTGTCAAAATATATAACAGAAGGTGGGAGAACAGGCTTTAGAGTTAGTCTTGGACTCAGATGCCATCTCTAGCATCTGCTTTGAGACTTCAGATAAGTACAATAGTTGCATTATCCTGAGTTTCCTCATCTGCAAAAGTACTGCATTTAATTATCTAACATATGCTGTAATGACATAGGTACTTAAAACAGTACTTGTCATATAATAAAAGATCTGTGCATGGAAAGGAAAGGAATTCAATGAACTCAAAAAGAGAAGCTACTTTCAAGAAACTGATGAGGAAATGAATGAAACAATTAGTCTAATACTGATTTAGTTACATTATTAATCAACTTTTTGAAAATCTAGGGGCACCTGGGTGGCTCAGTGGGTTAAGCATCCAACTTCGGCTCCAGTCGTGATTTCACAGTTCCTGGGTTCAAGCCCTGTATCAGGCTCTGTGCTGACAGCTCAGAGCCTAGAGTCTGCTTCAGATTCTATATCTCCCTCTCTCTCTGCCCCTCCTCTGCTTGTCCTCTCTCTCTTCCTCATTGCATTTTAATTGCAATTACTCAACATATAGTGTTGTATTAGTTTCAGGTGTGCAATATAACAATGCAACAATACTTTCAATTTTCTTTAAAGCAAACAAACTAGCCAGTGTTTCTCGACCAAAGTGTTGAGCAGAAGCCTAATAATAACTATTATGGCATATCCCTGGAGAACTTTTTTGTAATGTTCTGATGGTTGAAAGCCAAAGCAAGGACAACAGTATGGAAGAAGCTTAAGAAAAAGTTTTTATGGTGCTGTCTTCGAAACAACTGAAAAAGGTTATCAGAGGGAATAAAAATTTAAGTTCAAAGTCTGACCTAAAGTACCACTATTTTCCTAATATGGCTCTAGTTAAACAAAAGTAAGACACTATTTTTATGTCCTATTTGAACACTTGAAAATGTTTACAGAGCAATAAAATGTAACGCAAAATTGCTTCAGCATTAGAAATTATGATAAAAGTTATATTAACAGAAAATTTGCAATTATTGTTATGATTGAAGAGTTAAAAGTACAATACTTTAGAATCCAGGAAAATCTCAGCTGTGACAAAAAAAAGCAATTTATGAATAATTTTTATTTATTAAAAACTTAATAATAGAATACTATAGGATATTGGTTTTCTGTTTTTTAGGTTAAGAATAATCTTGACCACCTACATATTTGTTATATTTAATTTTTTTCATTTAATTTTTTTTTTTTTTTAATTTTTTTTTTTCAACGTTTATTTATTTTTGGGACAGAGAGAGACAGAGCATGAACGGGGGAGGGGCAGAGAGAGAGGGAGACACAGAATCGGAAACAGGCTCCAGGCTCTGAGCCATCAGCCCAGAGCCCGAGGCGGGGCTCGAACTCACGGACCGCAAGATCGTGACCTGGCTGAAGTCGGACGCTTAACCGACTGCGCCACCCAGGTGCCCCTCATTTAATTTTTTAAAGGTAGTTAAAAGGTATTTTATTAGTATATGAATTGGCATGTAAATAATCTACTCTAGGTAGTTATAGTTATAAAAGTATTTGAAACATTTAAGGAACAGTATGTACTACTTATGAAAAAGTTAGGAAGGGAGAGAAAGGGAGGAAGGGAAACAGTGAAAAGTAAGAGGAAAGGAAAGGAAGAAAAGACAAAAGGAAGGGAAGATAGATGGACAAAAAGGCCAACTTTTTCTTTATCTAAAATACTATAAGTTTAAAATTAATGGAGTCATAATTAATGGTATCATATCATATCTAACAAAACCTCCAAATATGAGGAAAACAGAGGAGAAAGTGTTAATAGATTCTTAGGTGCGACAGATTTCAAGTATAACTGCTTATCTGCATGTGACAAGTCCATTTATCAAAACAAAGCTCATTTTCCTCGCCTGTGCTATTGTACTCTATGTCATAGACCATGCAGGTTCAGGATGCCCTACAAATGTGTTTGTTCTAAGCAAGTATGAAAAATTCACCCTACCTAGGCTTTAGAAAGACTTCAAATAATTGGAGTAATAAGATTTAACACCATTCTAATACTTTATTTCCTATATTTTCCTCCTAAACTGCTAGATTGAATATATACAAAATAAAAGCATTCCATTTCTAAAACAGTTTTAGTGATTTTGTTCCCACATAACAGCGAATAAAAGGAAAAAAACCCTAATTCAAGTGTTACCCTGTATGAAACCTAGTCTATGAAACCACAGAAGAGAACAACTTCCAAGAATGAAACAAATACAAAGAAATGAATATTTTAGATAACATTTATGAAACAAATTATTACACTTATTCCACATGATCTGTGTATCTTTGGAATTCCTATTTCAATTTACGTAAGGTTTTAAAACAATCAGTAATCCTTATACCTTGAATTGTGATTTTTAGGTAATGTCTTTTCCAGGTTATCTAAATCGTACCTATTATTATGATTTTCAGTAAGATTACTCACAGGTACAGTGAGTGGATGGTTAGAAAATAAACATGAGGACAAAATACAAAATATATAATTAGAATTTTTTATTTTAAAAGCAGAAAGCACATCCTTTATTAGAAACAGTGAAAAGTTGTGGTGGAGCCCTTGCTGAAACTGTTTTTGTGTCTCTGCCTGATATATAGCAGGTGCTTCATGAAATGCAGCATGATATGATACAAAGAACATGTCTCATGAGCAGTCAGATAACAGAGACTAAAACCCAGATCTTCCAATTACTATGTATAATTATTATCCAATAGTATCTACATATCTCAAAGAAGATAATGTAAGTGCCTAGCACAGTGCCTGGGTATAGTAAATGCTAAGGTGGCACTATTTCACTGTGAAACAAACCTGGCATAAAAATTATAATTAAAATTAAGGTATAAATAAAAAATTATTATGGAATTTGAATCTCATTAATCAAAAGAGGGTAATTGTTGCCTCCAATATGATGAAACAACTCAAAATATTAATGGCACAAGAATCTTTTTATATGCTCCTTATTATGTTGCAATATGACAGTCTACTTAAGACCAACTTTTTTCTTCTAATATTGAGAGCAGTTTAACAGTTTCATAACAATAGAGTTAGAAATTTCATGTTATTGCTTTTATAAGTAAATGGTATTTAATTATATCATTTGGGGTGTAATTTGTTTAATTTGTGCACAATTTATATAAATTTGGCTTTCAATTGTTTTTTTCCTAATTTTTTAATGTTTACTTATTTTTGAGAGACAGAGAGACAGCGAATGGGGGAGGGTCGGAGAGCCAGAGAGACACAGAATCCGAAGCAGGCTCCAAGCTCTGAGCTGTCAGCACAGAGCCTGAGACGGGGCTTTAATTCACAAACTGTGAGCTCAGGACCTGAGCTGAAGTTAAACACTTAACTGACTGAGCCACCACGCACCCTGGCTTTCAATTGTAAACGTATCTAAAAAGAGAAGAGATTGTATCAGAGAAGACTGTTGTTATTTTTTTAATTCCTACATAGTTAACATACAGTGCTATACTAGTTTCAGGTATACAGTATAATGGTTCAGCAATTCTATACATGACTCATTGCTCATCAGAATATGTGCACTCCCAATTTAAAAAGGATTCATTCCGTGCACAAGCTAGTCAACAGTTTTCCATTTTGGCCCTTTCATCTTAGGGTGAAAATCTTTTATTTCCTTCATAAATCTGAATACATAAATATAGATTTCAAGGAGAAAAGTGAATTCTTCCGGAAGTGTTATGGAAAACCAAACAAGTGCATGAATTTTCTCTGAATCCCCAGGAATGGGTAACATTCCTATGTAATTGAGGGTTTTCAGGTGCTATATAAAGCATCTCTACCCACCACAGGCTCTAGGAATGTTATTTGGATCTTCAAGGTCCCACAAGTAGCAGCACGGCTAGGAGTATGACTTACATCTGCTGTCTGGCAGTCTTCAGTGGGTTACTAGGTAAATGGGTCATAGCAACACTTCAACAATGACATGTGTTACCTTCAATATTCAGAGCCCCTTCAAGTATTAGGCCTGAGGCTTAATCGTAAATGTTGTAATGTACATAACTTTTTAAATTTACTTTGGTGAGTATATGCTTTAGACACATTAGCTCCTCCAAACATTGGTGAGGTGTTGGGATCTGAACTTTCATAGGGTCTCCATTTCCTACCTTCAGGCATGCAAATGTCTTATTAAAGTATCTACGATGCTTGCCACTTCCTGTTCATAAGATCTAACCGTGATATAATCAATATATTGGAATAGTGTGGGATGTCAAAACAATTAAGGTCACTTCAGACTGCTTTATAGCGGAGAGCAGGAGAGGAGAAACAATCCTGAGTCAATACCACAAAAGTATACTGTTGACCTTGCTAGGTAAAAGTAAATTTTTTTCTGAGAATCTTAATAAAATAGTAAAGAGGAGAGTAAACAACTGACAGATTGATAACTGTACACCAGTTACCTGAAGTTGCATGGTTTTGCTCCATTAAATACATCATTTTTGGAACTTCAACAACACTGGAATAGCCTTGTAAGTTTGCAACCATCCATAGATGTTCTCCAAGATATGCCGAATTTTTCACAGGCTAATCACATGTTATCTTCAATATTCGGAGGCCCTTCAAGTTCAGAGGATCTTCTATAATTCCTCCAAGGAAGTAATATTGCTATAGGTATAATATGATTCCACCTTTCCTTCGTGCATGGGGTGCAATGTGGGAATTATGCTTATTGCTAAGAAGGTCTATTCCATTTGCTACTTAAGAACTGAAGAAATGGAGAGCCTAGGTGACTCAGTCAGTTAAACACCCAACTTTTGATTTTGGCTCAGGTCATGATCCCATGGTTTGCAAGATTGAGCCCTGCATGGGGCTCTGAGCTTACAGTGCAGAGCCTGCTTGGGATTCTTTCTCTTCCTCTCTCTGCCCCTCCCCTGCTCATGTTTTCTCTCTCTTTATTTATCAAAATAAATAAACATTAAAAAAAAACCTGAGGGGCACTTGGGTGAATCAGTCGGTTAAGCCTCTGACTTTGGTTCAGGTCATGATCTCACGGTTGGCGAGTTCGAGCCCCTCATCAGGCTCTGTGCTGACAGCTCAAAGCCTAAAGCTTGCTTTGCATTCTGTGCCTCCCTCTCTTTCTGCCCCTCCCATGCTCACACTATCTCTCTCTCTCTCTCTCTCTCTCTCTCTCAAAAATAAATAAACATTTAAAAAAAGAAAAAGAAACTGAAGAAATAACCACAAGATGGTTCTGAGTCTTGGAGTTTGAATATAGCCTAAGATGCTATTTATCACCTAAATGTCATAACTCTCCATTTTTACAATTCTAGCATAACACAGCCATATACAGAATAAGTAATAGTATCATAATAAATGCTTCTCCTTTCAGATATTGCATTAATATATCAACAAAAACTAACATGAATAATTATTTAAGAATTATGTCTCAATTTTAATTATGAAAAAAGAACAAAATATAATTACATTTGTTGACTCTATAACATGCAGTTTTCTTTTTCTATGAGTAGGAAACATAAATCTTATAATGAATTTCAAATTCTGTACCACAAATTAGGTTTCCAAATAAAATTCGCAATGTATATAGCAACCATACTTTTCACTCTATTGGAGTTGGTGCTGGGTAAAGTGATGATATGCAGGCATAAGAAAGTGCACTTTAATGACATATTTTGGAAGCCACAAAATAAAATTATACTTCAACTAAAATTAATTGTGATGAGAAATGTAACCTGGAGTGTAACTTTAAAAACGCTTCAAATTTTCTAAAAGAATAATATCAAGAAAATAGAGCTATGACTAGAAAAAAATTATTATTTGAATTTTACAAATAATTTCTTAATCATTGTAGCACTGTTTTCAGTAACTATATCCAGTCCATTAATGTCTCTCTCTGAGACTTCATTTCTCTTAGAAATTTATTTCTCTAAGACAACACTTTAGTATCAAATTTTATATAGTGAAAACATAAATACTTAAAAAAAACTAGAAAAATCAGGGTACCTGGGTGGCTCAGTCGGTTAAGCATCCAACTTCAGTCATGATCAGGTCACGATCTCACGGCTTGTGAGTTTGAGCCCCATGTCTGGCTCTGTGCTGACAACTCAAAGCCTGGACCCTGTCTTCAGATTCTGTGTCTGCCTCCCTCTGCCCCTCCCTTGCTCACACTGTCTCTCTCTCTCTTTCTCTCAAAAATAAATAAAACATTAAAAAAATTTAAAAAAAACTAAAAATAATCTAATTCACATTATCATCTTAAAACATTCCATTATATTAATAAATTTGGATTAAATCATAATAATTTAAAGGAAACAATAGATATTAACAAAAAATTCTTAACAACATACTAATCTATATAGAAAATTATCAATTATCCAAAATGAATTTCCATAAAGATTATTTCCATTTAAAAAATGTTATGGGTAAATTACATTGCGTTTTCTCATTAGTCTTCATTATTTCAGAAATACATGTATGGAAAAACAAAATTTAATTGGAAGATAATGAATACAATACTTAAAAACCTATTAATGGCATATCTGAACATCTTCTACCTTTGATACTCCAGAGTTCTAGGTAAACATAGAGTGATTAATGTAAAGTGTAATTTAGTATCCAGAGCACTATAAACATGTAAATAAATTCTATACTTTAAATTTATTGAGCAACTTATTTTCATATTAAGTATATGATAATTGAAGTTACATTTATAAATCTTAAATATAATCTTTGTTGACTTGAATACCTTAAAATATAAATTAAATTGAATACCATTACACTTATTTTTCTTCTTACAGTTTACTGATAGTAATAGCTGGATAAAGATTTAAGTAAAAATGTATGAATTAAGGAGGCAATGTTTGAATTATAAAGCCAATTTACTTCTGAGAAAAATACAGCAATAATACCAACTATGTAAATGAGAAACCAACTCCTGAGTATTTTCACTAGTTAGAACAAGGTCAGAAGAATTGTTTTCTGAAAAGGCCAAAGAGTAAATATGTGGGGCTTTGTAGGCCATAGAGTCTCTTTTGCAACTAGTCACCTTGCCACTGTCGTGAGTTAATAGCCATAGACAAATGAGCATGATTCCATTCTAACAACACTTGATTCTAAAACAGGCATTCTGCCAGGGGACATAATTTGCAAGCCTCTGAGTTAGAATAAAAAGAAAGAAGCCTGCAGCTTTTCAATATTTTATTTTATTTTATTTTGTTTTATTTTATCTTATTTTTTATTTTAGATAGAGAGAGCACACAGGGCAGAAGAGCAGAAGGAGAGACAGAATCCTAAACTGACTCCATGCTTTTTATTTGAAATTTAAATTGTTAGCAAAATTAAATGTTGTTTGCCAATAGCATATATCAACAAGTATCAGCTGATGGCATATCCTTTGAGAACTTCATTATGAATAAAAGAAAAATTTAGTAACTGACTATGGTTTGTAATATCTCAGCCAATACTGACATGATCAAACCAACTCAAAGTAACACAAACAGGCTTGTTTGGGGCTTTCATTAACATGTACCTGAGTATGAATAAAACGTGGACCAAAGTAAGCACCTCTGAAACTCTCTGCTCTTAACTATACTTTTCCAACCCATGTGTCATGAATGGAAGTGAGACTAAGAAGGTTTCCTGTTCAATGAAAAAAATACTTTTGCACAAGATATTTATCCAAGAACAGGAAATATGTACTAGGAATATAACTTTCAGGTGAATAAATCTTTTTTTTTAAATCTGTTCTCCTCTAGATAGAACTAGTGAGTCAGCACCATGAATACCACACAAAAGTACACACCAAACAGTTATGAATGGCATCTTAAATGATGATGAATGATGGCATATTAAAATATATAGAAGATCAATTTGACCTTTACCTTAAAAAAAAAAAAGATTTCTAAGAACTAGACTTCAGAAAAACTTTCAAGTGAAATCAGACTAGGCAATTACAGTGTCTCAGAACATCTGACCATCTCAGAACATCTTTAAAAAGTAACTGGAAACACATCAGTAATTATATATATTCTGAGAAAAAATTAGATCTATAATATAAATGTTTTATCAGACCAATGAAAGTATTAATATCAGTAAACTAAAAATAAGCATGAAGAAAAATAAAATATCTTTTGATAATTTAATGAGTTATAAACTCAAATAGACAAATTGTTCCTTAAACATTTTCATAGGAACGAGAACATAAAGAAAAGTTTCTTAAATCCATTTTAGAAAATCCCTTTTTTATTAAAAGTGAACAGAATAATTATATTTTTTCTGGGTTTACATAGGATGAGAATAATTACATAAACTATTAGAAAATACTGAAATGTTTTTTCACACTGCCCCAACAACAAGAATTCCAATGCTTCAAGGTTTTATACGCTAAACAATGAAACTCATAAGAAGTTACAAAAGGGTAACTAAACCTATTTTCACCACACACACACACACACACACAAGATGGGCACGAATATGTGACTGTAAACTACAATATTTCACTACAACCTTAGTTTGGTTCATCAGGCATCTCTCTCTCTCTCTCTAATCTTCAGAGATATTTGCTTTAATTTATGACTTTGCTTTCCTATGTAATTGTTTCATTCTTCAAAAAATTTTCCACACGTAGTGAGAAATGCTTGTATAGCTTCAGAATTACAGGAGCCCTGTAGTTTGTGATGCTGAAAAACAGAGACTCATTGGTGTGGCACCTATTGCAAACCACACAAAAGACTCCAGTTCTGCTGGAGTAAATTACTCATTGCTCGAACATCACTCCTCCAAAGAGTAGGAAGACTCAGATCAATTAAACCCCATAATTTCCCTACGTGCAGCCTATCAGATTCATTTCAAATCCATTTGAGTAGAGATGCAGACTCATTATATCTTTCCTCCCTTTCCTGTGTTTCTGTTCAGGCTTCACCTTCAGTTTCTCCCAAAATGATTATCCCTATTTTGGTCATTCTGTTTGTAGACACTTGGAAATTGAGTGTTGCTCCTTTGCCCGTCTAGGTCTTCTTTAGATGGGACTAATCAGAACTATCTGTGTGTTTTCCTAAACCTGTCAGTCAAGAACACGTTTGGGTTGTCCCTCAATCCATTCCCTCAGTCATAGGTCTGGTCTGCCACATTTGTGAGCCACACCCAGGTCATGGACCAGGTCCAGGCTTACCCAAAAAGAGATTTGGATATGAATTCTAATTCTGCTCCTCCTACCCTAATACTTGTTTAAGACACTCTTAACACCAAGTTACGTCAGGTTTATTTATGGAATAAGTGGATATTGTTGCCCAGGAAAAATCTTGTCTCTCTGCCACATAGTTGATGACAACTATACCCTCCATTCTCTACTAATCATGTAGTTTATGGCTGAAGTGAAACACTCATATAGAAATGAATGACTAAAATATCTTTGTCAATGAATTAAGTGTTTAAAAATATATACACTCAAAAAAATAGCATTCAGTGTCATATTAGTTTCAAGCATACAATATAGTGATTCAACAATTCTATACATTACTCAGTGCTCATCATGATAAATATAATCTTAATTCCATTCACCTATTCACCCATCCACCCAACACCTCCTCTCTCGTAACCATCAGTGTGTTCTCCATAGTTGAGCTGGTTTTGGTTTGTCTCATTTTCCTTTATTCTTTGGTTTTATTTATTTATATTTTTTATTTTTTTAAGAGAGAGAGAGAGAGAGAGAGAGACAGAGTGCAAGTGGGGAGGTGCAGAGAGAGAGAGGGAGACACAGAATCCAAACCAGGCTCTGGGCTCTGAGCTGTCAGCACAGAGCTCAATATGGGGCTTGAACTCATGAGCCGTGAGATTATGACCTGAGCCAAAGCCAGATGCTTAACCGACTGAGCCACCCAGGCGCCCCAGTTCTATTTCTTAAATTCCACATACGAATGAAACCATATGGTATTAATTAAGGATATATATGTTCAGCTTTATCATGCAAACTTTAAGGATCAATTTTCTCTATTCTCTTTCTATATGCCACTATGCAACCAGGAAGTGTTGTATACTAAAATGATTTTTTTCTTAATAATAATTTATAAAATGTCTTAAGATTACTTTACCCTTCTAATCTTATACTTCCCACCCATATGTAAATGTAATTGCATTTTAAAAAATTATGTGTACTAGGAAAAAATTACTCAGTAGTATCTATTTGTGATCAGGAAAACTCACCACATTTTCAAATACTCTAGCTGACAACTACCCATATTCATGGCTGTTATGCTTTCCTGGTTGATATGTAATGAAAATACTGTTACTGGTGGGAGAATGAGGAAGGTGAGGTTTAAATAGTCTTTGAGGACTAGGACCTTCTTTGAAGATGCTAGGGCTGAAAAACAAATTACAATGCATGCTTCATTTCTCCTCTTCTTTCCCTTCCCAAAATATCCATGTATATCTGAATGGATGGACACATAAGGGTTACAGAAATATTTCAGAAAGGGAAAAGATTTGGGACGGAGGTGCAGTTTTTTTCAGAATGACTATTCATTCTGGAATAGTCATTGGTATTCATTCAGCTAGCAGATCACTATTTGGGTAACTACTAGGCACTGCCACTATTCTAAATAATCAATTCAGTAGCAAGCACAATAGAAAAAATCCATACAGTCATGTGTCTTCCAGTCTAGTGGGAGAGATGGCAAAACAAAACAATAAATAAACAAATAAAACAAAATCATTTTAAAGATTGACAAGGACTCAGAGAAATAAAATGGTTATGTGATACAGATCTTCTGTAGAAAAAGGCTATTTTAGGTTGAATTTTCAGGGAAAGCTCCTCAGAAGGGGTAATATTTCCACTGAGATTAGAGTAGAAAGAAGAAGTGATTCGTGTTAAGATCTGGAGTGGAAAATTCAGCACGTTTCAAATGCACTGTCCTTCATTCTATCCTTCAAATATACCAAACTCAATCCAGGATTAGAATCTCTTTGCTAGTGCTTCCTGGAATTACAGCCCCTTAAGAGCTCAGGTGGCTTAGAGGAGAATGAAATTAGCAGATATGGAGAGAAGGATGTATAGAACAACAACAGGGTGGCAAGAAATTGCTATGCAGTGTTGGAGCTACAGAGATACTAAAGATTACTCCTAGTTTCCAGGAAGGGAAAGGAAATGGGTGATACTATATATTGAAATGGGAAATATTAATTGGAGTGGCTTATGGGATTTCTTATGGGCTAGTAATTAGGTAAGGGTGGGAATTTAGACTTCTTCATGGAAATTTTAATTTAAAGATATAAGGCATTTTATCTTCCTTTGCTGCTTATCATTTATAAACACTGTTATTAAAGTACTTGGTAATCCATTCCCATCTCATTCCTTCTTACCAACATCAGAATTTTGCAACAGAGAAATCTGTCCCTTTCACAAGCTCTTGGTGTGTTACTCAATTAACGTATGCCAGTTGACACACAGAATTCCTCTAGAAATTGTCTCTGGTCTAGGCATGGACAAGTACCTCAGTTGGACCAATCAAGCTAAAGGAAATATCATATATCTCATGGTTGAAAGGGAAGTAGATAGGCCACAGAGAAGTGGGGAAAATACTGATCCTTGATGCAATTGAATCAACTCTGGAAGCACACTACCACTGGACTTACTGTTATGTAGAATATTAAACTTCTCTATCGTTTAATCCAATTTGAATGAAGAATTCTGTTAGTTGCATCCAAAGGCTTCCTTAGTGATACACAACCCATAAGTTGTGGAAGGAACATGTAATTGTGGTCACATTCATCTGTCTCTAAAGGTCCATGTGTAGGACTCTTATCAACAGGTGATAAGAATATATTTTAATTATACTGAGAATATGAACATGGATATGAAAATTGGCATATTTTCTAGGAGAACGATTATTTCCCTCTGATTGAAAGGTATTCCTTATTTTTTCTAGATCAAGGTTTTCATGCTTCATATTACTGGCATTTGGGGCTAGATGATTCCTAGTTGTGGGGAGATGTCCCGTTGCCTTTTGAGTATTTAGCAGAAACACTGGCTTCCATACACGAAATGCCCAGTTTTGACAACCACAGATTTTTCCAGATACCATCAAATGAATCCTGAGTGACAAAACTGTCCACTGTTCCAAATTACTACAGAAGCATATAAAGAGTGGATCACTGATAACGAATTGTTACCTCCTCCAATTGTTGCTTCTCCAAACATTTTTCTTCATGTGACCCTTTACAGAATAATTTCTTAAAAATCACCCTGAATAATTATATGAACAAGGGCAGAAGATATCAACTTGATCTGTTTGGTCCTAATGCCAGTAGGGTGATTTATGGGCTAACTGAACATATGTCTGATTAAGTTAACAAGGTAGCAGTGATGATCCCACCTTCCACTTCACATGTTTCTGCCAACATTTGATACTCTCCACAGGCCAGGCTCAGGAAAATCACTATCTTTCAAAAACCTGAAAGGACAACTGAATGCCAAGTCCATCCACACCACAGTTGTAACCCCTAGAGAGGTAATCATTTTCAGATCTATCTTTATGTAATGCATTTGCAGTCACACAGTTTGAGAAAATTAACAACATAAGGAAAGTTATACCTATACCAAGCATGGACACTTCCATGTTGTTTAAAAAACAGTAGGCTTAATACTTGCATGTGAAACGTGTACAGTGAAGACATTATCTCTTCTTTAAAAATTTCTTGGGGCGCCTGGGTGGTGCAGTCGGTTAAGCGTCCGACTTCAGCCAGGTCACGATCTCGCGGTCCGGGAGTTCGAGCCCCGCGTCGGGCTCTGGGCTGATGGCTCAGAGCCTGGAGCCTGTTTCCGATTCTGTGTCTCCCTCTCTCTCTACCCCTCCCCCGTTCATGCTCTGTCTCTCTCTGTCCCAAAAATAAATAAACATTGAAAAAAAATTTTAAAAATAAATAAATAAAAATTTCTTATATAAATTTTGTCAAAAGATAAAAACCTCACTTAGTGAACCCGTTAATTCTAATTTTCATCATATTAGCCTATGGCCATATAAACCTAATTAATACAAATGAATGGACTATTTAAATTGACAATAGAAGTGACACAAAGAAAAATTACTTAAATCTATGGACTTGTGTGTGTAGATGCAGACATCCCCATTTTCATTATCAGTTTCTTCTATTTTTGCATTATGAATTATGTCCTTTTTATAAGAGATCTGCAAGGTCACAAAATGAAAAGATAAAAGTCTACTTCTGTGAAATAAGCTCAGAAATTTCACAAAAAGCCTTAAAGTAATAAATCATGACTCAGAGAATGTCAGGAAGTTGAAGCAGTATTCACCTCATTTGAAAGTACATCTTGTTCATTCTGAGAAGTTATAGCAAGGCTTTCAGTCCTAGCTTAAAATCAGCTATTTTTCTCCTCCATTTCTTGGTATAGATGTCATGGGGCTGTTTAATTCTGTTCGTCTTCTCTCGATTCTTATAGCAAACTTTTAATCATAACCTGCTAAATATTAAAAGTAGTCAATAGCTATATTTTAGTGTTGAAAATAGCATAGTCTTATTGTAAAAAATTCACTCAAAGGATAAAAATCGGATAAGCATAGGTTCAATGTCTGGCAAACAAAAACTTTAATAAAAAGAAGAGTTTCATCACCTTTTTGCAATTGCTATCCTATGAATATCTAGTCTGAAATTTAAAATTCATTTTCTTAACAATGTTTTCAAGTTAGAGATTAAATTCAGATGCCTTTAAATACACGGTGTTTCTCTTATTTTACATAAAGTCTATGTTTCACCCACTAACCATATGGTAAAAAATGTTGGGTACAAGTAGCAGCGTCAGTAAAAGAAAGATAATATTTTGAGCCTTGAATGACCCTTGCAGAAGTGCAAGACATAATTTCTATTTCTTATTAGTTCATGACATAAACAAAAAACAGAAAATTTAATGAACAAAACAGGGAGATTTCAAGGAGGAAGTGAAATTTGAAAGATAAATAAGATGTTAATAGTAAAAGACTGTGTGTGTCTGCCTGTCTGTGTGTGTGTGTGTAGTGCATGCATGTGTATGTGGGGGAGACGATATGGTAAAGGTAGGGAGTAAAATAAAATTCTATTTGGAAAGTCAAAGACTGGAGAAAATATTTTTAATACAACCAACAAATATTAGTCATGGAGGTAGAATTTGTTTGATTTAACAACCTTTGGCTGCTGAATGTGCATGTAGATGAGATAATTCAATGTTTCAGAACCTATTCCCTTTTGCTTTGCGAACCCATTTGCAGGGGAGATGAGTGGTTAATTTGTTTGTTTTAGATTTCTTAGATTTCTTGGGTTTAGGCAACAGTGAAACTATTTGTTATGGCTAAGGAATGATTATGATAAATAATAAAAACAATGAAAATTATAGTGAAGTTTATTTTCTTTCAAAATTATTTAAATATTAATATTTATTAAGTCATAGAGGAGCATGTTCAATATTGGATGCTTTACCAACCAAGGAATCTATATTAATGAATTCACGTATATAAAAATAAGCTAGCTCTTGCTCCAAGAAAAAGATATAAACTTAATTCTTGTACTTTAAGATTATTCTTGAATATCAATAGAGTAATTGGAATTCACAGAATACATATCAAGATTGCCTGGAAATTTCAGTCTAAGGCCTGGGAAATAAAAGTCTTCACGCATATTTTCTGTGAATTCTTTAGTGGGCTCAAATTCTTATACCATTTAACAATGTCTCCTCAGGGATCCTTGTATGCATGTTTGTCATTGTGAAATCCAGTCTCTAATCCTATTTCCCCAATAAAATAAGAGTCATTAAGACTATGTAGGAGTATAGAAAATTTTACTTGGTAACTTGAAGGCACAGAGAAGAGGGGTTTAAATAATGATTGTAAATAATTTCAGAAACAACTTCTGTAACAAATTCTATTCTTAAAGTGCCTTTTGGTTGTTCCATTCTGAGAAACCTTACAATAGCCCTTTACGTCATACAGAAACCACTTTTACACCATCTCACTGACTTCTCCCTTCTTCATCTGATGCCTTTCAGTAGCAATAAAATTAATAATTAAAACATCTCTTCTGATCATTTCTATTTGAACCATTTAACTATATCCACATTGGTCTCACTTTTTTATCTTAATTGTTTTTTGTTTGTTTGTTTGTTTGTTTTGCTACACAAAGAAAGTCTACTGCCTAAAAGGAATATATGAAATGGCAATAGTGTTAAATAGTTCCAAAATAAACTTTACTCATAAAATGTAAAGACATTTTCTAATGTTATGACAGCACTTATTTAGAAATATTTGATTGAAAGTATATTAAATGAACCCCAAATGTTTCTTTAACGTGCAGTGCAGCCATCCACTAAATGCTGGTAGCATTTTAAATGATTGTGATAATCACAAAAGCCTAACACATTTAGGAGGAATTTTGTAGGGTATGGGACCTTCCCTTTGAAAATCACTTCAGTAAGACAAACAGAAGACATCTTGCCCAGGGTCTCTATCCCTACTGCCCACCTCAGATGTTGTCTCTGATGGAAAAAAAAATCTTACAAAAGGACAAAACTGGAAAGGCAGATTGGTGGACGAATACATGTTTTCCACTGCTAGGCAGCTGATATTAATGATAGCTATATAAAGTACGTCTCTGGTTCTTCTTATTTTGAAATGAGAACTTTTATTGAGAGTATACTGCCTTGTTTCTACACTTGCATATTGAGATAAGAAGGTAATTTAACTTATTCTTTAGCCATCAGGTGTTAAACAATAGACTATATCTTTACATGATTGAAAGGAATGCACAATCATCTAGAGATCCTAGACTTACAGCTGAATTCAGAAAGATGTTTTAGGTTGTATTGCTTGGGGGAAGGTGTGAGTGCATTTTTGTTAGCAAAGAACATTTTTGCATGTGTTTATACATGGAAAAGAATATGCACAGACCGCTATATATGTGTCTATTTGTTTCCTAGTAACCACTTCCTGGGGATTCCAATAACAATAGCTGGATTTTGCCACAGGGTAACTCCCCCTTCTCATTTCCTGTTATATCCTTTGAAAGGGATTCAACTACAGTGACCACACTCCTGGCTACGGGAATGTGAAGATAAACCAATTAGATCCAATGGTAAAAGAGGAAATGTATACTGAGGTTTCTGGGTCAGAGAAAATCATCCTTTATTTTAGGATGCCCTAAGAGCTACTAGGAAGGTCCCTTTTGTTTGAATTGAGCTTATAAATGTGAAGACTGGAGAGGCTTCAGACACTTGCAAACCACATAGAGAGGGTTAAGAACTGCACAGAGAGCTACCACCTGAATTCATGAGCCAAACCCCGCACAGGCAGAATACAGAGAGGGAGAGAAACTGGGTTTCCAGTACCCTACAAGGGCCACCAAATCAAGCCACATTTGAAACTGAGTTTACTTCTAGGATTTTCACTTTGTGAGCTAATAAATTCCTTTTTATAACTGAAGTCATTCTAAATTGGATTTTGATCATTTGCAACAAAAGAATATCAACTGCTTCACTTGCCGTTAGATATTCCAGAGGTAGTAAGAGTAAGAATGTGTGGAAGGAGCAAAATTGTCATCAATCCGGGACATAACAGCACCCTCAATGAGAGCAACGTTCTGGTTTCTTGATTCATCCTCCCTTCTCCTAATAAGGCTTACTAAAAAGTTACTGATGAGCTCAGTCTGCTATCTTCCCCTTTTTCATCACACTTCTGCTCCTGAACCACAGATCAAACCTAAGTGGAAAAGAGACAGCCTTGGTGAGTATGTGCACTGGGTAGGAGTGAGGGGAGTGCGAGTAGACATGGCCTTGATCTGCATAACTTCTGATTGTCAAAGCAATTCTATCTTTATATGTTTATATATTTGACGTCCAATTAAAATTCACTAACAAAAGCATTTGGTTCTTTATAATATGAAAGAGAATTTTAGAGTAAAACTTATGAAAACTACTGTGTGCGAATTCTGTAACTTATCGACGTTCACTTTTTCACATCTAAACACTTGAAATCTATAAGCCCAGGACACCGAAGGATGAACTAACAGGTTGATGGGTTTGGACATGTTGGGGATGTGAACGAGGCTGTAAAATTACACAAGTTACACAAAAATTTGTAACAGGTTACACAAAAATTTGTAAAATTACACAAAATTACACTTGGGCTTTAGTGACAGAGCATCCACATTCTGTTCTCATTGCCTCATCTCTGGAATTGCTTTGACTTAGCAACTGCTTCTTAGGAAAATTTTCTTCTTACGATGTAATTCATCAGTTGAGAACCAACTTGAGGATACTTGCTGGGGAGACACTTGAAATCGATACAAGAGCTTTAACAAGTCAAGCTTAACTTCTCCATAGCCCCTCTCTCTTAGCCCTGAATTAGAATGGATTTTGGAACTTTCAATTTATCATTGACTACTAAGGCACCAAAAATATACTGAGGCACCAACCTCATTAGAACTGTAGAATCCACATAAATCTTCACTGGAGTTTAAATACAACAAATAAAAGACTTGAAGTTGGAAAAATTATTTCCCTATAACAGAATCTTTGGATTACATTTCCTAAGGGTCCTGTCGCCTTCCAGTATCTGTGAAGATCTTCCTAGTGCCCATTCATGGGTGCTCCCAGGCCATAATATGTGTAGTTCAATGCCAAGCTGAAGCTGTCACATACAGCCAGAGTTGTTACCTTAAGCTAACTGTGTGGTCTTTATTTTTGCTAAGGCCTTTTTCCACTGACATTTGTTGGTAACCAAGGCCTGAACTTTTCCTACAACTTGGGGGACTAATAGCATGGCTGAACTCCTTCCAGATCTTTGCTTAAGGTCAGCCCCTGGCTGAGTCTCTCATTCACTATCCTAAGGCCAGGACTATTTTGAGGCCATGAGAACGTTAATTAAAATCTGGTAAGTGCAGCTTTTCTTCTATAGAAACAGCAAAGAATCTGGGCTCCTGGGTGGCTCAGTTGGTTAAGATCTGGCTTTGGCTCAGGTCATGATCTCATGGTTCATGGGTTCCAGCCCTGCGTCAGGCTCTGTGATGACAGTTCAGAGCCTGGATGGAGCCTGCTTTGGATTCTGTGTCTCCCTCTCTCTCTGCCCTCCCCCACTCACACTCTGTCTCTCTCTGTCTCTCAAAAAAAAAAAAAAATGAATAAACATTAAATTTTTTTAAAATAAATAAATTAAAAAAAGAAACAGCAAAGAATCTATATTTAAAAAAAAAAGCTTTTCACCTATGTCACAGTCCTCTCTGTAGCCTAAATAATATAAAGCTTAATCCTCAAACCAACCCAGAAGCCCATGCATTGCCAGTGTCCAAATGCCCTGCTTACATGCTGATGTCCAGAGTCCAAAGCCAAAGCCATGAGCCTGGCCCCAGGCAGAAGTTCTATTGATTATGTAGATTTTGCCCTCCAAATGCCCCAAAACTCTCAACTGAACTAACAGCTCTCTTTCTTCGGATACCGCAGGTCCTCCATTAATCACAGGGTTACTGCAGTATGTAAATTATAACATGGACAAATAGAACACAATTTTTCCCCAAGAGTAGCATGCTTCCAGAGAGTGGAAAAGAAAAGGAGTTGTGTATGCATGTAGATTCTCCTTCCAAACCTACCAATCTTCCTCCCCTGGGAAGGAGTGAGAAGACATGGAGTGAGTTCAGGTGTGTTAGCTCCTGGAATCACTATGCATTGAATACCTCCACAGTATGAGGAAAATGACTTTCTACTAGTTGGGCATAGTAAAAATTAGTTTTAATTCTTCCACTTTCAGGTCTTACTGGTTTAGTGTTTGGGATATTGTAGTGGCATAATGAAATTTGTCAAAATGAATAACTCATAATTTTTATTTTTATTTACTTATTTATTTTAATCCATACATTTTTAAATGAATATTTTATAGATCACAGAAAAAAAGTCAGTAACCAAGAAGTCATTCAAAATTCAGTTCTGTTGTAAAAGAATATATAGCAATCTCTAGGTCTCTTAGTGGCAAGATTACAAATTATTTTTATTTTCTCCTATACATGTTTATAAACTCAAAGAATGTACATAAACATAATATTTAAACATTGTGTATATGATATATTTAATATTAAATATTTAAATATGTATACACATCCTCTGAATGTATAAATATGTAAATAAGTATTATAGTTTATAAATTATATATAAAATATATATTTATATTTTATAAAAAAATTTATAAAGATTTTATATTTTATAGTTTTATATATTTAGATATGATTAGGTATAACTTCCCATAAGGATAATTAAGTGTTTTTTTTTAATTAATATCTTTCCTGGCAAAGGTTCTCAGATCTGTCAATAGAGTAGTATTTAAAATGAAACATACAGGGGTGCCTGGGTGCCTCAGTCGGTTAAGCATCTGACTCCCTTGGTTTTGGATCAGGTCATGATCTCGCAGTCTGTGAGTTCAACCCCTGCATTGGGATCTATGCTGACAGTGCAGAGTCTGCTTGGGATTCTCTCCCTCTCTCTCTCTCTCTCTCTCTCTCTGTCCCTCGCCCATGCGCTCACTCGTTCTCTCTCTCTCTCTCTCTCTCTCAAAATAAATACATAACTAAAAAAAAAAATGAAATGAAACCTACTAACTAGATGAATGCCAAGGAGGGAAATAACTTACATAATCCACCCAGCAGCAGTAGTACACTCACATATTTCTTTTACTTCTTTATTTTAATGGTAGTTCCCGATGTTGAGCCTCAGGGCATGCCAACAAAATTTAAGATACACAATTAAAAATGAAATGCTATTCAAAAGTTTTATTTATACTGATAACTTTTTCTCTTTCCTCATAAAAACATTGACAAACATGCAATATAAGAAATCCTTGCCTCACTGGCTGAGAAAATTATAACATGCTTGTGTTGACTATATGAATGAAATATGTATATAAATGGTACATACACACACATACACACACCTCTCTGAATACTGTGCCATGTAATTTTTTTGAACCCGATATTTCAAAAATTATAGAATCAAAGTATTTCCAGTTATGTATTAAGTGGTACACTTTTTAAGAGCCTCTTCATGTTCAAACTCTTTTATTTTATAACTATGCCACTTTCAAAGTTATGAAAATGAAATCCTATATGTTTTAACATACATGCAAAGCCAATATTGAGACTAGTAGCTGTAGTAGAGTTGAGATGGCAACAAGTTGTTGTTGTTTTCATTGAGAGATAGCATCAAATTCTCTTTTCCTTGAAACCAAGTTGACCTTAATGACATCCTAAACCAATGGAATGTGTTGAACGTGACATTCTCAGACTTAGAACACTCTTTCTGAAACTTCTGAGCTTCCAGATAGGAAACTCAGGGTGCAGAGACCACATGCAGAGTCAATAACCCAGCAGAATCTGCTCTTCCAGTCCTCATTGCCAAGGCAGAGGACAAATGAGTGAAGCCATGTTGGACCTTCCTGATAAACTTATCCATCAGTTGGATCCTACTCACTAATATTCATGATGTCACAGGAAATAAAAGAATTTCCAAAAAAAAAATCCCAGTTGATATCTGCCTGAATTCCTGATTCACAGTATCATAAAACATGACAAAATAACTGTTTTAAACCACTGTATTTTGGCATGTTTGCTACTCAACTATAAATAACTGGCATAGGTTCCTAGAGATGATCCTCATGAGAAGGCATGAAAGTTGTGTTTATTGTCAGTGAAATTGTCTAAATGATTTTATTAACCCTCTGCTCTACACCAATGAAAGTTTTTCTCAAGTTTTTCTTTTCCTTTTCTGACCTGACATAATTAATGGATGATTTTCACATGCTCAAAGACTGCCATTAGTATCATTGCTTGTTTGGTCTGCCTCATATCTAATTTAGATTGTGGCTTGTGGGTAAGTCCCAATGCACTTGTTATACCTCAGTTCCTTTCTCTTTCTCTTCTCATGATAACCATTGTGTCTAAACCATTGTTGATAAACCCATACTCTAAGCTACAAAAAATGTCATAGACATACACAGAAATTGAAATAAGGTCACGAGCATTAGACAAAATAATAATACAAATCAAACAATTCCTAAACATCTATAATCATAACCCACTTCTACAACCTGATTCAAATGACTCAGTTTCTAATCTTGGAAACATTAAAGGCCAGGAAACATAAATATTTATTATAATCTGCCAATATATTTAATATAATTCTTTACATTTTACTTATTTTAAGCAGATATCTGCTTTATATATTTCAAAATTTGTGAAATAAATTTTGGCAACTTAATTTTTTCACCCACACACCTACCTCGGTTTTTACACTTCATCAATTGAAAATGAATATATTAAAGTATTCACTATTATTATTGAACTTGATTACTTTATTTACATTGGTTTAGTACATCTTTTACACTGTTTTCATTGTTAGTCTTTCCAAAATACCTCATACCTTTGTCTGTCAATGGCACTATATATTTTAAATTTTTTAATTTTATTTAACACTCATAATAAACATGAATTCACAGCCATTTTGTAAATGAGAACAATGAAAATTTAAAAGGATAGGACATTTTCTGAGTGACTTAGCTTCTTAGACATGATTTGAAAGTATATCCCTCTTGGCTGGGCTCTTAAGCACAATTATCACTGCTGGCACTCAAAACCAATATATTTCACTTTACCCTGGTATCATACTTCAGTTTTTCAGTAAGCATCTGATATGGCAGAAGAGATGGTGTGGATATCTATCTTTTCAGAAGTCATCTCCAGTTTTTAAAAGTCACAATCTTTAAGTTCCGGTCACTCTGAACAAAGTTAGTTCCATGTGTGCCAAAATAATTACAGTTTGCCAATATGATATACTTTTTCTTGCCCTCTTGTCTTTTTTCATGCTACTCCTTCTGTTTGCATTAACCTTTGCATATTCTTGCCCATGAAAAATTGCTACATTAAGTTGCACACTCAGCTTAGAAATGACCTCTTTCTCTGATCTCCACAATCTAAGGCAATTGGTATCTCTCTACTTCCCACACACTTCATTCTTTTCCCCTATAAACTGGATATAGTAGCACACCCTAATTTATATGTGGATGTTAATATTAAATGAGATGAAGTATGATGAACTCCTATAATACTTATATTCTTAGAACAGGATATATTGACCATATATTCTCTCAAAATATATATTCCTTAATACATCTTCAAACCTGTCAACATGCACAGCAGCTACTTAAATATAAATGACCACTGATAAATATGAATACTGTATTTTTTATGACAATGGAAAGCTAGAGAAGGCTGACAGTCATTACAGCATTTGCCTCTTGAAAGCAAAAGTGACAAAGAAAATATTTTGGTTAAAGGTTTTTAACTGTTCTTTAAAAAAAGAAAAAAAATAGAAATGAGAAGTCATAGATTTCTTATGTGTTTAGGTCTTGTACAGCCATAAATTTTAAGTGTTTTTTCACTTTAATTACAACCAAAACCATATGCTGGTTTAAAGTATAAACCATATACTTTAAAACAAATATAACATTGCAAATGATGCTTTTTGACAGAAGTTAAATATCTTTACACAGTATGATAATGGTATACATATGTATTAGTCAGGGTTCCCCAGAGAAACAGAACCAACAGGAGATTAGATGATATAGATAGATGATATAGATGATAGATAAATAGATAGATGATGATGATGATGATGATAGATAGATAGATAGATAGATAGAAATACAGATAGAGATAGAGATAAAGATAGATACAGATATAGATATAGATTTATTATAGGGAAATGATTCATGTGATTATAGAGACTGAGAAGTCCCAAGGCGTTGGTCAGCAAACTCAAGCCAGGAGGGCTGATTGAGTAGTTCGAGCCCAAATCTAAAGGCTTAAAAAGCAGGAGAGCTGATATGTTAGTTCAGGTCAAAAAGCTGGAAGGAAAGAGACCCAAGATGAGTCAATGTTTCAATCTGAGTTCAAAGCAAGAAAAAGACCAATGTCCTAGCTGAAGCTATCAGGTGGCAGGACTTCCCTCTTACTTAGCCTTTTTGTTCTACTCAGGCCATCAATGGAGTGGATGAGACCCACTTACCAGGGAGAGCAATCTGATTTATTCAGTCTACCAATTCAAATGTTACTCTCACCCAGAAACACTTTCAGATACAACTAGAATAGTGGTAGACCAAATGTTTGGGGGCCCTGTGGCCTAGTTTAGTTGACACACAAAATTAACCATCACATATTCCTATCACTGTAATATATTCAAACTATTCTAAAAACAAAACAAAACAATCAGCTTTTCTTTTCTCACATATCATCATTTATACATTAACTTTGCTATAGTTCTTTTCACTTAGCCATTGGCTATTGGAGTAAAACTAACTATAGCCAATGAGATTAATTTCTGTGCCTGAGTTTTTATATGAGTGTTCAATATGAGAGCATTCTACTACTAAAATAGTATTCAACTTTCCAGAATATGCATATACTTTTAACTATGCATATAAATGTCATACATTTATATTCTTTATAAAAAGAACAAAATGGAAGAAAAATATCATAGAAAATATCATAGGTAATATCCTGAACCCAAGAGATACATAGAATGCAATTTAAGAAGTAAGCGATTAAGTATGTACATAGTATTAAGTATGTTAGAAAGTCCTCGGAATTAAATATATATATATACATACATGTACAAAAAATATGTACATATAGGCATGACAAAACAAATAAGCAGGAGCTAAAGACATTCTTTTTATAAAAGGAAATTTGGAAAAAAATGAAACAAATTATTTTGTCACAAACGTATTTTAGTATCAAAAAAATTTACTCCATCAGTTTTTCCCTTTCTTCACCCTACTTTATCCTTTGTCAAACAGTCAACAAATTAAAAACTATTTCTTATAAACCAATGCTCTACATTATCCACAGCATACTTTTACTATATGTATACACACACACACACACACACACACACACACACACACACAAATTCACTATAGGTAATGGATGAAAAGAGATAGAGATGATGAAAGAAAGAAAGAAAGACAAAAAGAAAGACAAAAAGAAAGAAAGATGACAGTAGATGATAGACGATAGATAGACATAGACAAAATGGGTAGATAATAGATGGATTTCTAGCAAAAGACTTTTTCTAATAATTGTTTAGAGACAAACCATTAGAATAAGGAATTAACTATTTTATTTTAGATAGTATGGGGACAAGTAAATTTTTATTTCTTAAAATTTTCTCCTGCAGGTAGAAGCCCTCCTCCTCTTTGTCCTGTTTCTCCTTCTGATACACTAGTTCACTTATCACCACCCTCACTGTTCTTTTCTAAGCTCACTTCAGCCATGTCTGAGCCAATTATGGAGGCTCTCAGCATTGCATTCATACTTTTTGAGTAATCTTTGAAAATAGATGTGGGCTCTTTAAATATGTTTTCCTTTGCCAGCTGCCCCTGAAGTTTGGCCACTGGAAGGTCTAGAGAGGAAAGGGTTTTTTGCTTCCTGATTTCAGTGTGCCCACTTGGCTGGCTCCTGAAATCCCAGCTTCTTTTTTTTTAAGTTTTTTTTTAATGTTTATTTATGTTTGACAGAGAGAGAGACAGAGCATGAGTGGGGGAGAGGCAGAAAGAGAGGGAGACACAGAATCCGAAGCAGGCTCCAGGCTCTGAGCTGTCAGCACAGATCCCAATGTGGGGCTCGAATTTACAGACCGCAAGATCATGACCTGAGCCGAAGTCAGATGCTCAACCGACTGAGTCACCCAGGTGCCCTGATCCTGCAATCCCAGCTTCTTTAGCACCCGGCTCCTGTAGGGCCTGGCTGGCAGAAGCTGGCCAGCAGCTTTTCCCTCCCTCCTAGCCCTTTAGGTGAATTTATGGCAGACTGCTTCTGGTGAAATCCCTCCTGTTCACAGCTTTCTCCTACAACTTGAGGCTGATTTCCATCAGTTTCAAAGGTCAACCTCTGGCAAATTCTACCACCAGCAGGGCACTACAGTGACTTCTCTGCTGTCCAGTGAACTATAGTCAGACTTTCTCCACGAAGGTCTGGATTTCAGCCTTGAGGAGATAGTGGCATTTACTTGAATGTTTTGTCTCCGCCCTAGGAGTAAAGGCTTATATATATTTAGTATAGTATAGGATAGTATAGTGTAGTATAGTATAGTATAGTATAGTATAGTATAGTATAGTATAATATTATTGTATTATTATGGCCTAAATTGTGGTTCCTCAAAACCTGTATGTTGAAGTCCTAACCCACAGTACCTCAGAATGTGACTATATGTGGAGATAGAGCCCTTAAAGGGGTAATTAAGTTAAAATGAAGCTCTTAGAGCCCCAGTACTCATACGAGGAGGAAATGTGGATACAGAAACATAAGGGATTCATACACACAGAAGAAAGACCAAGTGAGGACACAGGGTAAAGCCAACCAACTAAAAGCCAAGGAACATGGCCTCAGGAGGAGGCCAAACCTACCAACACCTTGATCTCAGACTTTCAGCCTCCAGAACCATGAGAAAAACAAAATCCGTTGTTTAAGCCACCTAGTCTGTGGTATTTTATAATAGTAGTCCTAGCAAGCTAATGCGGATATAATCTCCTATTGCATTCCTTATAATTGCTACATTCTTTAGAGTTCTCATTAATTCTTACTAGCCAATCCCTCCTTATTCCAATCCCTTGTTATAGTTTAATAATTTTCTATATTAGGTGCACCTGGGTGTCTCAGTTGTTTATGCCTCCAACTCTTGATTTTGGCTCTGGTCACGATCTCCTGTTGGTGGGATTGAGCTCCCTATCAGGGCTCTGCGCTGACAGTGCTGAACCTGCATGGGTTCTCTCTCTCCCTCTCTCTCTGCCCCACCCCTACTCACACAGGATTGCTCTCTCTCACTCTCAAAATAAATAAATAAACATTAAAAAAATAATTTTCTATATGAAACTTTCCTTGTTCAAATTACTGTGTGGTTTCTCTCTCCCTTAATTGGACCCAGACTGATGCAATATTCTAGCAAACACAATTTATCGAACTCCCTAAATCACATAATGCCACCAGAGTGAAAATGAAAAGATGATAAAAATTTCTGAAATTTTCTTTATAACCATATCAAGAACCTCAGACACAAGAGAAAATTTTTCTTAGATATATCACATCTTTATTATTCATATAAACCCACTTTTTCCATTTACATATATGTATCTTTATCACAACTTTTGTTTTATTGCAAATATGTCCTTTTTTAATTTAAAAATATCTAGTTTACATTTTTCTATCTTGTACCCACCAAACATTAGAGACATTATCAAATAACCTGGTGAAAAAAAGAACAGTTATAGCTATAACATTTCTATTAAGAAGTTAGATTATAGGGGTGCTTCGTTGGCTCAGTCAGTTAAGTGAAGTGTCTGACTCTTGATTTCAGGTCAGGATCTCACAGCTTTGAGACTGAGCCCTGCATAAGGTTCTGCACTGGGTGTAGAGCCTGCTTAAGATTTTCTCTCTCTCTCTCTCTCTCTCTCTCTCTCTCTCTGTCCCTCCCCTGTGTGCCCCCTCTCTCTCAAAAACTAAATAATTTTTTTAAAAATTAAAATTAAGCTAAGAAGTTAGATTTTAATATACGTCTCTTGTCATTCATGATTAAGTCATTTATTAAATTTGCATTGTTGTCCTGCGTATTCGGATAAAAATGTGTATTTAGGGTAATGCATACAGTTCCTATTATAGCTAATACATAAATAAATTACTATGATGCAAATGAGAACAGTACTCTGGTTTGAATAAAATTTTATGGAGAATAGAGAGATTAGTTCATACTGGTATGGTCTGGTAAGACCAGAGCCACAGCAGAGGTATTATGTGAATTTACTCCTAAACTCTCAGTAATATATTACCAAAGTGGGAAGACATAGGGAAAGGAAGCATCAACTAATGGAAAATATTTTTAACATGTGCCAAATACTAGCATTAGTGAAAAATCAAGTATGAATAGGTCTCCTGATTGGCAGTGTGAAGAAGATAACTGAAAATAAAGTATAAAATATACATATGAATACAGGCTTTTTGTTCTATCAATATTATAGTAGAAAAGATTTCAAGTTTTGCTCACATTGTGTTGCATTTGGAAGTGTGGTATTAGCTAAATAACCACATTCTCAAGGCTGTTGGAGAATAAATAATATTAACAATAGAAGGCCGTACCTTGGTATGAAAAAGCAATTTTTCATGCTCACAAAGCACTCCTTCAGTTGATTTAGGAGATAATTCCTAAATTCCGCTGGAAACAGAATTTCTCTCTTTACATCCATTCCTTCAGATCTTCTTTTGTTTGTTTTGCTTTGTTCTGTGGTTTTAGTTGACAAATATTTAATAAATGTCACATGGACTCTGGTACTGGAGATAGAGGTGTTAACAAGATAACAGTCCTATCCCTGTGGAGTTTATAATCTAGAAGAGAAGAGAGCGCTTTAACAATTACAAATATGTGAATGCTACTAGCAAACATGGGGTGCTAAGCATACTAAATCTTAGTTCCTTAATTCCTTCCCTCCCATATGACTACTTTACTCCTAAAGTCCAAAAGTCACTACATAATCGTCGAATTCCACTTCTGGTCAAAATAAAATAATAGAAAACTGTCCTACAGAATTTGCCACATTCTAGAATTCGGTAATTGAATCCCTGAGTGGTTAACACTTTTATCTGAGATCTGTAATTTCTTTTAATGGCAATTAGATCTAGAGGCTATTTGTTCCTTTAATTAGTTATTTATTTACACAACATTTTACAGATGGTAGCAAATACTTCCTATCGTATCATACTCGAAGGCCCATAATGGCTTGTTGTTTCTTTTTATTTTATGTTAAGATTGGTCATTTAGCCTAAGTTTAAAGTTTCTCATCAGATTTTTATCTAAGAATTTTCTCAGCCTTTGATGATCATTATCTAAATACATTCTCTTATTAGGGATTATAAAATGGTCATATTCTATGATTTTTCTTCATTTATTAGCTGGCATTCTTTTATTAAATATTTTCCACAGTCAATAATTTGATTTTGTTTTGGCAGTATTTTATAGGAATAAAGAAGAACTATTTTATTCTCTCCTTTTATTTACAAGTATTCAGATAATGAGTTAATCTCCTAGCAATCTCCAAGAGTAACCAACGAGGGTTTCTTGTAATATTGAATCATGGGATAGATTTTAGCATTTTTCTGTCTTTCAATAAACTGCAGTTACTTTTATTTTTATGCTCAATTTGTACCATTTTTTGGCCAGAGAAAAGCCCTTTCAACTTGGCTTCCATCTTTTTTTTTTCCTCAGAAGAAAGGAAAACATTTTCTTTTATCTTTTAGCATTTTTTAAATATTTATTTATTTGAGAGAGAGAGAGAGCATGGGCAGGAGAGGGACAGAGAAAGAGAGAGAGAGAGAATCTGAGGTGGGCTTCTGGCTGACTGTGGAGAACCTGATGCAGGACTAGAACTCACAAATGTTAGACCATGACCTGAGCTAAAGTCGGATGCCTAAATGACTGAGCCACCAAAGCGCCCCTATCTTTCAGTATTTTTAGAAGAAATTTTATTTCCAGCATTTTGAACAGGGGTCCATATTTTGGGGTTTTTTGTTTATTTGTTTATTTCATCAAGATTTTATTTAAATTACAATTAGTTAACATACAGTGTAATATTAGTTTCAGGTTTAGAATTTAGTGATTCATCATTTACATACATCATTACATTACATTTATATTCATCATTTACATTACATCATTTACATACAATACCCAGTGCTCATCACAAGTGAATTCCTTACCACCTATCACCTATGGGTTTTTCATACATGGCTTTTATTATGTTGAGGTATATTCCCTCTAAAAAAACTTTGTTGAGGGTTTTTATCATGAATGGATGTTGTACTTTGTCAAGTATAGTTCTTATTATTTCTCTTACTGATGCACGCATCACATTGATTGGTTTGCAAATATTGAATTCCCCTCGCAGCCCAGGGCTAAATCTCACTTGATCATGGTGAGTGATTTTTTTTAATGTATTGTTGGATTAGGTTTGCTAGTATTTTTTTGAGCATTTTTATATCAATGTTCATCAGATATTGGCCTGTAGTTTTCTTTTTTCGTGGTGTCTTTATCTGATTTTGGTATCAGGGTAATGCTGGGCTCATAGAAAGAATTTGGAAGTTTTCTTTCTTCTATTTTTTAATAATTCTGAGAAGAATATGTATTAACTCTTCTTTAGTGTTTGGTAGAATTTGCCTGTGAAGCCATCTCGTCCCGGACTTTTGGTTGGTGGGAGTTTTTTGATCAGTAATTTAATTTCTTTGCTAGTAATCTGAGTGTTCAAATTTTCCATTTTTTCCTGTTTCAGTTTTGGTAGTTTATGTTTCTAGGAACTTATCCATTTCTTCAAGGTTGTCTAAATTGTTGCCATGTCGTTTTTCATAATATTCTCTTATGATTGTTTGTATTTCTGTGATGTTGGTTGTGATCTCTCCTCTCTCACTTGTGATTTTATTTATTTGGGTCTTTCTCTCTTTTCTCTTTCTTTCTTAATAAGTCTGACTAGAGGTTTATCAATTTTATTGATTTTCTTTCAAGAACCAGCTCCTGGGGTGCCTGGGTGGCTCAGTCGGTTAAGCGTCCAACTTTAGCTTAGGTCATGATCTCACAGATTTGTGAGTTCAAGCCCCACGTCAAGCTCTGTGCTGACAGCTCAGAGCCTGGAGCCTGCTTCAGATTCTATGTCTCCCTCTCTCTCTGCCCTACCCCTGCTCATGCTCTGTTTCTGTCTAAAAAATAAATAAACACTTAAAAAAAAGTCAGCTCCTGGTTTCATTGATCTGTTCTACTGTTTTTTTTTAAGTTTCTATATAATTTATTTCTGATCTAATGTTTATATTTTCTTCCTTCTGCTAATTTTAGGTTTGTTTCTTGTTCTTCTTCTAGCTCCTCTGAGTATAAGGTTAGGTTGTTTGAGATGTTTCTCGTTTTTGAGGTAGACCTGTATTGCTATATACTTCCCTTTTATGACTACTTTTGCTGCATCCCAAAGATTCTGGGCTGTCGTGTTTTCATTTTTGTTTATCTTAATGTACTTTTCATTCCTTCTTTTATTTATTGGTTGAACTATTCATTGTTCAGTAGCATGTTGTTTAATCCATGTATTTATGGTATTTCCAGATGTTTTCTTGTGGTTGACTTTTAGTTTTAAAGTGTTGTGGTCAGAAAAAGTGACTGCAATCTTTTTGAATTTGTTGAGGTTTTCTTTGTGACATAATCTGTGATCTATTTTAGAGAATGTTCCATATGCACTTGAGAAGAATGTGTATTTTTAGGATGGAATGTTCTGAATAACTGTAAAATCCATATGGTCTATTGTGTCATTCAAAGGCATTATTTTGTTGATTTTCTGTTTAGATGATCTATCCATTGATGTAAGTGGGGTGTTAAAGTCCCCTACCATTATTATACTGTTATCGATTAGTTCCTTTATTTAACAGTTCACTATTGACTGTTTTATGTATTTGGGTGCCTCTATGTTGGGTGCAAAAATATTTACACTTGTTATATCTTCTTGTTGGATTGTCCCCTTTATTATTATGTAGTGTCCTTCTTTTTCTCTTGTTACAGTCTTTGTTTTAAAGTCAACTTTGCCTGATATGGTTATTGTTACTCTGACTTTCACTTCACATCCATTTGCATGATAGATTTCTCCATCCCCTCACTTTTAATCTATTAAATGAATCTCTTTGCAACACACACATCTTCTTTCTCAGATGAAAGTTTGCATATTCCGGGGCACCTGGGTGGCTCAGTCCGTTAAGTGTCCAACTTCGGCTCAGGTCATGATCTAATGGTTCGTAAGTTCCAGCCCCATGTCAGGCTTTGTGCTGACAGTTCAGAACCTGGAAACTGCTTCAGATTCTGTGTCTTCCTCTCTCTCTGACCCTCCCCTGCTCATGTCTGCCTCTCTCTCTCTCTCTCTCTCTCTCTCTCAAAAACAAATAAACATCAAATTTTTTTTTAGGGGCGCCTGGGTGGCTCGGTCGGTTAAGCGTCCAACTTCGGCCCACGTCATGATCTCACGGTCCGTGGGTTCGAGCCCTGTGTCGGGCTCTGTGCTGACAGCTCAGAGCCTGGAGCCTGCTTCAGATTCTGTGTCTCCCTCTCTCTCTGACCCTCCCCCGTTCATGCTCTGTCTGTCTCAAAAATAAATAAACATTAAAAATTTTTTTTTTAAAGTTTGCATATTCTACCCAGTTATCCCTCATTTATTTGTATGTTTGTTTTGCCAAACTATTTATCCTGGAATTCAACTCACAATAGTCTACATAAATGTTACTTATTCCTTTTTATGGCTTTATCATTGAACAAATGCACTGGAGTTCATTCAAGCAGTCCTGTGTGATGATCTCTGGGGTGAAACATTTATTTTCAATAAATTAAAATTTTCAAAAAAGGTATTTCGATATAAAGCATCTCCTTTTCCTTCCTCCCTACCTGATTAGTTACCATCAATTCAGTTTATTAAAACTAAGTTTCCATTTCTTGAACATGTTCCAGACCTTTACAAGTACCTCTGGGTCTTCTTCCTCTGAATCTCTTCTTATATTTACATGACATTCTATTTATAAACCATTATATAAGACTCACCGCCCTGCATTATGCTAATGACTTATCTTCTCTGTTTCAGCTAATAGACTGTGAGAACTTTGAAGTTAGCGTCCTTACCTTCATGTTCTTACTATGAACCTGGGTCCATTGTTAAAATTGTTGAATAAATGAATTAAAAACAAAAGTGACAAATCAACTTAAAAATTCCTTTAAATAATTCCTACTCTTACATTAAAATGTTAAGGAGTAATATCATTGAAACTAGCATTTATAAGTTCATGATAGAAGAAACTATTGTTATAATTTCAATAGGTTTTTCAATAAAGATATTAAGGCACATTTGTAAATTCTCACAATTCTCAATATCTGACACTTCCAATATTATATTCATTTCTACCCATGTGAAACAGAAAGCTCTTTTCATTAATTAATGGGGAACTACAAATGAAACATTAGCTAGTAACATGTGCTTGGTTAGCCCAAGGCTCTTTCCTCTTGCCGCTGTCAGAGTGCCAGATCCTTTCCAGTCATGAATTTAAAAAAGGAAGGGTTGTAAGAACAATTTGTAGGCTATGTCATAGTTCAGATTTGGCTTTTTTTAGGTTTTATTTTATTTATTTTGAGAGAGACGGGGGTGAGGGCAGAGAGAGAGAGAGAGAGAGAGAGAGAGAATCTCAAGCAGGCTCTGTGTTCTCCTCACAGAGCCCAGTGCAGGGGGTTCAATCACACAAACTGTGGGATTATGACTTGAACCAAAAGCAGAGAGTCAGATGCTTAACTGACTGAGCCACCCTGGTGCCCATAGTTTAAGGTCAGCAAAATACTTTTCTCAACCTGTCTCATTTGCCTTCGAACTTTTCTCTTTTACCTACATGGCTCACAGCACAAACCTGAGATGCTTCCCACTTACAGGTTTCCCCCTTATTTTCTGATGCTTTTCAGAAATGTTTTAAGTGGGTTTTGTGGTCCTTTGTTCTTCATAGGGAAGTTTTAAATTAACTTTTCCCCAGCATGCTAAAGTTGAAAAAAAATACCATCTGTAGGATCATATAATTTCATATCATGCTCATCAAAAACCTAAGTAATGCCAAGGACCTCATATCTTACTCTTACTGCATAATCTTGGTAAAACATATTCTTAATTTAGCATACGCCATTTATTTACTGTATGAAAATCAATTGTCTCATAAGTTTTTTTTTATTTTGTCTAAATGAATATGTCTACCTCTAATTCAGTTAGTCATGTTTCCTGATTATTAAGCAATATTACTCTTATTTCAAAGACACAAAAATTTTAAATATTTTGTACATCACTACATCACACATTAACTGTTCTCAAGGTGTCAAAGATTAGCATGCATTTTACCATTATTAAATATGATGTAGTTTGTGCCTTTAGCTACCTTCGTCCCTCAATATCGCCCACTTAGTATTCACCCTCTTTTCTCTCCACACTAAAGTAATTTTAAATAGATTTAAAAGTATAGGTAAATACACATTCTAGTGTTGTATCACAAATATATAATGAAGTCAGGATCTTTAATAGAGGAATATAAATCACATCTATCAAATTAATGTTGTGTGGGTTTCGATAGAATTGTTTCTATAATTGTCAACAAAAAAATACTAATAAAGTAACTGCAAACTCTTAGGAGAAACACAGATTACAATTCATGTCACTGGAAATAATAGTATTACTAAATTGCTTAGATACCATTCAAAAATTTAGTAATAAAATATTAAAACTTTTTCTCTAAAAGAGATATAATTTTTCAAAATAATATTTAAAAGTCCTAGTACATAGAGAAATATATTGAATAATTTCTCTAAACTAGCTATCTAACTTTTATAAATGATAGCAACTATGCAGATTATAAGCTATTTAAAACATATTAATGTACATAACTTTCCATGTAGTCAGCAGATAACTTATACTAAAGATATGTTAATATTAATATGTCAATTAATAATATAAATATTGATAGTTAAATTAGTTTTTATAGGTCAGTTAATACAAATATTTCATTACAAAACACCAGTAAAATGTAGACTATTTCAGAATAATTTTATTTGAGAAGCCTATACTTTATAAATTGCTTTTGCTTTAGTTTGTGGTTATTTTTAATCTCTTTCATATATAATCTAGACACTCTAATAACTTGACATACAGGTTTAACTTCTTATGATTCTATTTACCATATTTCTCTTCATCAAAATTTCAGAGAGACATTATATAATAATTTATAAAGAAAATAAAATCTTATTGATTTAAAAATACATTCACAATTCATAGTACACAGGCAAAATTCTTGAAAAAAATAAAGGCATTTTAATCCTACAATGTGTTTTTACCTATTTTTAATCCTACAATGTGTTTTTACCTATGCATTAAGTGGACTTGATTTCTATATATAAGTCTAAAATCTGAGGATACCTGACCACTATGCAAGAAGGTGTATCCCACCCTAAATGTATAAAAGCCATGTGTAGCTCCTAACCTGGAGCTCTTCCTTGGTTTAATTCAAGTAGGAAAGTCTTGCCATCTCTTAGTGCAATCTTTTCTTGGTTGACCTCTCTTTCGCTCTTCTACTAGGATGGCAGACTTGATTCTATCAATTAAATAACCAATTAGTATGTGCTGTATTTTTGGATAAGCCAGAGTCCCAGTAGGAAGCAGATGTCATATTCTAAGTGGGTAATGCGAGAAAAGTTTAGTATAGTTAAGAAACATTTACAAAGATGGGGCTGGGAAAAAGGAAATGAACACAGTAACCAGTTGGTAGCAAGAGAAAGGAAGCCCTATCTATCTATCACTCCTGAGTTTGAAGGTACAAAGTTATGGTTGTTTACCAGAATCCCAAGAGTGTGGCTGCACAGAGACGGACAATTGACAGAAGCTGTGACCTTCAGCAGAGAAGCACAACCAACCCACAACAAACTGTCAGGGGGAATAAATACCCCAACTTCAATCTTTTCTCAGACTCCAACCTTCTCCTCCTCCTCCTCCTTCTTTCTTCTGCTTCTCTCTTCTTCTCCTGCTTCTTCTTCTTCTTCTTCTTCTCCTTCTCTATCTCCTTCTTTTCCTTCTCCTCCTCCTCTTCCTCCTCCTGCTCCTCCCCCTCCTTCTTCCTCTTCCTTTCCTTCTTCTTCTTCTTCTTTTTTTTTTTTTTTGAGAGAACATGCTTATGAGCGGGGAGGGGTAGAGGGAGAGAGAGAATCTTAAGAAGTCTCCATGCCTATCTCTATCACAGAGCCCCATGCAGGACTCTATCTCATGACTGTGAGATCATGACCTCAGCTGAAATCAAAAGCTGGATGCATAACACCTGAGCCACCCAGGCAGCCCATCAAACTTTGATATTCTGTAGATGCTTCCCATTGGTTGAGCACTACCAAGAATCTAAAAGCAAAAGAGGCTTTATGCAACCCAACCCAGTCAGTACATTTCAGGTATGAAAGAAAGGGACTCAAAGTATTCTGGAGGGACAAATGAAAGGTAAGTAGCATGATATTTTAGTTGATAATTGAAAAATAGCAACCAATAAAAAAATTCACTGGGTTATAAGAACTTTTATAATAATTTTACAATAGAAATATAACCCTGTAAATCTCCTCTAATTTATCATTCTTCATGTACTTATCACCATTTACAATAAAACGTATTTTACTGATTTATTTTGTTATTGTCTTTTTGCCCTCGCTAGAATGTAAATGCTATAGGGCATAGATTTTTCTGTTTTATTCACTGCTATGTTCCCAGAACCCTGAATATTGCTTGGCTTATAGTAGACACTGAAATAGTTTGGGAATGAATGAAATGGAAAATAAACAGTCATTTTAATGCAAAAACTGTAACTTAATTCAAATTGAAACCTGTTAAGTAAGCACATTCATATGATATAAATACTTCACGTATAAAAGACTGTTTAGGGTTCTTATTCATGTATGAAAACTGCTTTAGTTTTCAAAAGGCATGAAAAAGAAGAGATTTCTTTTACATTTGTATTTCTCCACAAAAATTAATTTTGTGCAGAGAAGAAAATTGGCAGGTGTCTGAGATGTAAGAAGCAATAAATTCAGCTGTAGTTAAGTGTCAACTATTACCCTACTCATTTTGCAATAATTAATATTTTTTTTGTCTTCAAGTCCAAAAGATAATAGTATATTTTCTAGCTCTTTCTCAAGTAGCCCTAAATGCTCAAAATAGTGCATGTATTTATTTATTTTTTTAAATGTGCATCCAGATTAGTTAGCATATAGTGCAAAAATGATTTAGTGCATTTATTTTTAAAGAGACCTAGAATATAAATCGATAGATAGGTGTAGGAACCTCTAAACAAAGAAAGCACTATAAAAAGTACACTAAAGTAAAATTTGGTATGGCATCTTCTCACATGGCTTTATTTTTGTTATGTATCTGGTACCTGAATGTGCTTATAAGGAAAGAAAAAGGAAAAGACTGATGGTCTTCTAAAATCTTAGAACTCAGAGCAGTTCTGTCACTTGCCAGCTGTTTGACTTTAAGAGTTGTTACACTGTCCCTAGACTTCAGTTTTACTGTCTACACTATGAGATTAATAATATATATTTCTCTGGGTTGTGCAACTTACAAGGAATAATGGATATCAATCATGCTGGCTTCCCACTACTCTGTTTTGCAAAGCATTTCTTTTGCCCATAAGCTTCTGAGACCTATTCTTTGGTACTTAAGAGCCAAATCATACAAATCTTTAATTACTAATATGCAGAACTTAAGAAACAAAACAGATGAGCATAGGGGAAGAGAAGGAAAAAATAAGATAAAAACAGAGAGGGAAGCAAACCATAAGAGACTCTTAAATACCGAAAACAAACTGAGGGTTGCTGGGAGGGAGGTGATTAGGGCTAAATGAGAGATGGACATCAAGGAGGGTACTTGTTGGGATGAGCACTGGGTGTTACATGTAAGGGAGGAATCACTAATTTCTACTAATACTACACTATATGGTAACTAATTTGCATATAAATAAATAAATAAATAAATAAGACACTAAATTGAAATCAACCAGTCAATGACCAATTCTTAGTTATTCCACGTGCACTTTGCCATCTTCCTGAACATTTAGTCAATGTAGTAGGAACTACTTTTATGTTATCTCCAACTGTAACCTCTAAGCGCAAACATTGAGAGTCTAGGTTATATGAAGTATAGTAATTTAGATATATAGTTTCTACATTTTATCTATATTTTGCCTATCTTCATGCTCTTTCTTCCTTTCCAACTTCAAAAGGTGATAGTAAGGGATGGAATGCCTCGGTTTACTGTTTATAATTTCTAAGTCTTCCATTGCTTTCTTCTTTCAAGAAATGAGAGGTTAAGTCCATGCAATTAGTCTTTCTCAGAACTCTTGCTTAATCCACCATCCGATTCAAAATACTGTTGGATCATGTTTCTATTTCATTATGACTTTGGACTAGAGGAATTGATATGTTAGATCTTTTATACATTTGCTATTTCTTTCAAAACTGTCTGTTTTATTCATATAGTTCCCTATATGTACTCTTCAATTTACATAGAGATAAAATATATGCAGAAAATTATGAACAGATGTGTGTTTAATACAACACTGATTTATTTGATAAATATTTATTGAGTGTCTAATATATAAGCCAGAGACTATTTTGATGCTTGGGATACATCAGAAAACAAGCTGACAGAAATCCCTGCCTGTATGAAAATTACAGTCTCATAGAAGTTAGATAATTTTTCACCTCAGCAGAGAAATACATATGTATCTTTAACAGACAGAGACCTATGTATCCATCTAGGTCAAGAGAATAATTGATTTATAAAAGGCACTTTTATACTTATTTTAATACAGAATATAGACCATGTCAGGGAAGGATTAGGTCCTGATAATTAAGTAGGGCAGAGATTCCTAATCAAAGTAAAATAATCTGTGACCCTGGTTTATTGAATGGTAGCCAAAATCCGTAAAGAGGAACAAGGTAAAAAGAAAAAAGTACAAGCATGCAAGACAAAGTACAGTAGAGGAGTCCTGAATTGAAAATGGGTAACATAATAAAAAACAACCTATGAACTAGATGAGAGCCAAAGTATCTTCACAAAACGTGCTGACCATCATGGAAACTGTCAAACATACCATTATACTTTATTCACTTTTAAAATCCAGTGACTCAAAAGAGGTTGAATAAAGAGAGACAGGGATACATGTATAGGATTTACTAGGATTCTCATTTCCATCGTACCATATTGGTCATACCTGGAGGCAGCAGACCTGGTCCATAAAAAGGTCCCCTAACATATAAGGCAGAGAGAACAGTACAACCATGAATGATTATGCCAGATTATTTTTTCTGGGTAAGAAAAATATTTTTGCTATTTTATTCTCCTATATTCATCATTTATTTCATCTTCAATAAACAAGGGTATCCCATACATCCATGCAGCCAATTGAATCACAGCTATGTATAACTTGCACTCTTACTGGATATCATGAACTGGCACATTGAAAGACATACTCCTCATAAACTACACAGAATCCTTTATCTGTGCTTATTTCCAAATGCTTTCTTACTATAAGTACATTATAATTTTGAAGATACCCATACTTTTTTCTTGAAAATATATGACCAAAAGGTGAGTGCTCATCCACAAAACAATGGAGTTACAACGATAAGAAGATGAATCTGTTTTATTTCACCAAGTCCTACCAAGAACTAAGAAGAATATAACTGACATGTTTTAAGCTAAAAACAAAATGAATGTTAATATTGCACCATAAAAAACACCCCCTTTTTTTCTCTTGGGAAACAATAGGGAAACTTTGCATGTTATGAATCTGAAGCTAAAAATGAAGGAACATGGCTAACCTTTCTAAAACAATTGTCTCTCCTAAGGGTCTGGTTCTGCCTCTGTGATCATATAATTTTCATGTTGTTTTATGCATTCCCTATGGCTGAATCAACTACAATATCATTGCATATTAAAATTTCAACACAGAAACGCACATTTAAATTCTGTGCTTGATATAAAAGTCATGAAGAGACTGGAGGCAAGTTGGAGAAACAACTGAGTTTAATAAAGAGATCAATATAGCTGAGCAGACACATTACAGCCTATTTTCCAAGACTTCTCATACATACACAAAAGGAACAACAACAACAACAACAACAACAACAACAGTTTCCAGTTTTCTCAGAATGCTTTTAGCGAGAGAGTAGATATCCTCATAAAGTAATAAAACATCATTATTTCTATATCCATCCTATTTTTGAAATAATTTTAATCTGCTTTACAGAGTTTTTGCAGTCCACTAACTCTCAAAAGTAAGAATGCACAATATATAAATTGATACCTAAGAATTCTTCTCATTGATTTGTGCATTTATGTAAATTTCTAATAAAATAAATGCATTTATTATGAATGTCATCTGAAAATTATACTTCAGATAATGGGTAGAGGAAAAAGTCAGTTTTTCAAGTGTATCTATTTTACCCGAGTCTACATACTCACACACATGAAAAAAAGTTACCCTTTCCTCAGAAATTATGTAAAAAGTTATTATTTAAATAGCTGTTCTATTCAAAAATAGATGTCATTCCAAATTGTGACTGCCTCACTTCTTAAACACCAAATCAAGTGTTCACACCACGTGCACGTGCGCGCACACACACACACACACACATAGACATATGATGGTGGTTTAAGGTAATTAAAAATTTTATTTTATTTATATACTTTAAAACTTTTCAATTGTTCAGCAATTAATCTATATTATTAGAAAAACAAATGCCATCTAAAAAACAAAAGAGAACATTTGATATCATGGCCCCCAAATTCTAAGAGCTTATTTTCCATAATCATAAGGAACATTTCTTTCAAAATGCAACATCAAAGAGAAACTTGGATAGTTGGAAAATTCACTGATTAAGAAGATAGTGACTATTTTAAATGCTTCACTTCCATGCTTACTTATACTTCAAATTAGACATATTTTAAAATAATCCTTTAAAAAGAAGAAAAAGTAATTTAGCCTACTGTTTCTCAAGTGAAAGGATGTAAGTTCCCTTTTAGGGTAGACAAGTATTCCATCCTGAAAAATTACCCAGGGTCAAGTCTGAGAAACAGTGACTAGGAAATTAAGTATTGTCACGAATAACTTTCAATTGGGTTTTCTGAAAAATCACAATTTATATTTATAAGTGGTTCTTATTAGCATTTATAAAAACAAAAATGCAAAATTAAAATATTCTCCCAGAACAATTAGACCTCAGAGAATATATCCACAGATTGTATTGTGGGAAAATATTGAATTGAAGACCTAAAGCTCGTGGTAGGGATTGTCTTTTAATTACAAATCATCTCTTAAGAAGTCTTTGTTACTGATGACATGTTCCTGGAGATACAATCAAAATAAAAATTCTAAACTTTAGAAATGCCCTAGACCTCTGTTTTCCAGAACATGTCTTCAGACTGATTTAGACTATCTGATGAAAATAACTACATTGGATAGCAAGCTAATCTCATTGTAATAACAAGAAAACATTTAAATATTCATATCTGTACTTGCATATGGCCCGTGGCAATTTCATAACTATTTATATTTTTTTAATAATGCATAATTTAGAGCATGCAAAAATATCTCTTGGAACTAGCCTGGTTTTTTTGACTATTTAGAATGATATCTAGTAGTTTCATTCCTATACATAATTTTCACTTGCTTGAATTATCTAGATAATTGAAGTCAAAGGTCATTTTTGGTTTCAATATCCAGACAATTTATGCATAGATTCAACTGCTGTTAATTTATAGCGGAGAAATAAAATGTGTTTTTCAAAATGTACAATGACATAGGAGATTCAATCTGTGGCTGTACATGGATCTTAGTGCACTCCCAATACTATTTTGTGAACCTTGATAAACATTGATTGGTGGTCTCACCTACCTGCCACATATGCACTACTTTTTGTTATATGGTAGGAAGAAAGAATTTGTTCAATACCACAAGAAAACCATATACACAACCACTATGCACATACAAAAATGTATTTGCTTAAATTTATACCTAAGCCTACCTTAATTGTCTCATTTCTGCTCTCCTGTCTTTAAATTGCATGCAGATGATTTGTTATATAAAAACCTTTGCATTGTGTTTTTATTACGAAATATGCTGAAAAGATATTCAACATAGCTTTAAGAACTAGAATACTAATTCTTTTTTACAATGCATTGCTGTCAACAGCAATATCAGGGCAGAGCCACACAGAAAATGATTCAACCTCCACAAGCTGCCAGTGTGAATACTATGCACCACATTCATAAATATGAAGACTGAAAGTATCATTATTCAATGTCCCAGAGAAAATGAAAACACGAGATTTTCCAGGATTCCTCCCTTATGTGGAATAATTTAATTTAATTTTATCATATACATTATTTTCTCTTAGCAAAGGCCTGTTTAAAATCTTTTGATTTCATAAAACAATTGAATATTGAATCAGTATACAAGAAAATATTCAGATTCATTCTTTTTTGCTTTTTTGCATCCCCATTAAAGCACTTATGATATGGCAATCAGAGATACGTGCAAAACAGCAAGCTACAACTTCAGCTCCAATTATCATAATTTGATCATTGTTTTTTAAAAGCCTTAAATAATAATTAAGAATATTTATTAAAATAGTTAATTGTTCTGTATGACAAATTGGGGGATAAAATTTTCTGTAAAGAGAGACTCCATGTATATGTGTATAATAGGAACAGCAGGGCACATAGAAGTCAAAAGGTTATTATTTTTCTAAAAATTACATATTCTCATGCAAAATCTGATAGTCTTTATTGATGGACAATGTCATAAAGCCATCACTGTGTTTATAGACATTTAATTGAAGACAGCATAAAACGATAAACTAAGAAACATGCATGGTTGACTCCTCCAATTCAAACCATAAATCATACTGATGTTCAGACAAGTCGCCCAGACACAAATTCTGATGATAGATGAACCATTTAACTTTGATTTTTGAAAGCAATGAGCTTGCTAGCAATACCTCACACTGACTAATACCACATATGGTCATATAAGAACTCATCAAAAATCCATTTTTCCCTTGTGTGGATGCTAAAATTATCTTCTAAATGATCATTATTAAAAGTATGCAGTGTGTAACATCTTTCTAATGTGCATAGCTGGATTCAATGTCTACTTGCTTCAGTAAGCAATGATTTTATCACTATTTCTGTCTTAAAAATTCTAAAAATAAAATAAAGAGATAAACTAGTGTGCAAAAATTAATAAGTGAAAAACAGTATAAGCAAGTTAATTGAAAAATGTGGAGAGGAAAACATCTTAAATTTCTTAACATATTGCTTATTTTTCGGTGGTAACATATACATCAGAGTACACACAAATCTTGTATCTAATAATTTCATCACATATCACCCTAATAATCAATATGTCATGAGAAAAATAAAACTTTCTCCTTGTAGTCATTTTCCAATTTTCAAATTCCAAGTAAAGGAAATACAAACATATGAGATGTCCTTAATGATTTCTGCAATATATATTTTTAAAACAGTTTGACTAATTTAATTTTTATTCAACTTAAATATATTACTTTCCTTGAATACGAGGAAGAGCTTTATCTCACTTCTAAAAAGTTGACAATATACACTGTTAAATTAATCTTTTAGAAGTATTTAATGTATTTTAAATTATGGTTATCTAAAAAAATGTTACCATACAGTTTAGGATAAATAAAATGAACTATTTGAGAATGTTTTAATATTCGGGTGTGTGCTTTTTAAAGCCGGCCAGACATGTAGTTAAATAAGCATAATAATTTTGTGCTTCTGAATTATAAGACACCAAAATGAAGTAATGAATGAGGAAAATTCTTGCACATTCTAAGTCAAACACCTTGCTAGATAATCAGAATTAACCTCATTTTAACTGAAATGCACACTTCGATCCACAAAGCACATGATCAAAAATCTGTATAATACAGATGAAGACCTTTTCAGGACTAGAAATTTATTTTTAATCTATTTGAAATACTAATTTTGTTGTCAATAATATTATATGTCACTTTTTATAAAATATTATGAAAGTTTCTTGGAGGTTGAGATATATAATTAGAACACAGTTTTAACTTATGATTTACGAAGAAAAGATAATATTTTGCCATGCACACTTCAGGCTCCAGCTGGTGGCTCTCTCCAACTAGCCTAAGCCGAATATCTGCTCAGGAGTCAACATTTTAATGCAGGGCCAAAGGATCAGAAATTTCCTCTGGGACTTGTTTAGCTGTATAGCACAGTGTCAGATTTGGGGTCTTGTTAGTAAGCAGTATTAGGAGGATATAGTTTTGGCATAACTGATAGTCTTTAAAATTCATTAAAGTAGCCTGTTTTAATTTTCTTCTCTGTTATCCGAAAGCAAACTGCCATCCTTAAAGGGGTTTTTGTTATCAACCTCACAAAAGATTTGAAATTAAGCTAGTAGATTTGAGAGCTTTGAAAGTAAGAACTTTGCAAGATTGAGTCCAAGAATGTAAACTAATATAATAGCTTATTTTCAAAGGCAATTGAACACGTCCCAAATCCCCATCAAAACATTTGAAAGTGCCGTGCTTCACACGGCAGTGTTCGTTCAAATGATGTTCTGGCATGTTGTCCTACTTCAGCCCTTGCCAAAACGGATTTTTGCATGACCAGGACAAGATCAGAATGCACCCCTTCTGCTGTTTTTTTTTTTTGGTACCATACAGCAGTAATAAATGAAAGAGCAGTGATATTTAGATGGATGAGTTGTGTGCCAGGAAGAGAAAACTACCAAACAAGGACCTAAAGCGATCCCCTGTCTTCACATGCTTGATTTCATTCCTTAATTAGAGCCATTAATCAATAGGTATGAGATATGAGGCTTTAGAAAGGCTTGGTGACACGACACCTTGCCACCTGTCAAAATTACAGCTTTCTGTTCATGCACCATCCCTCAAATAGTTATTTTCTGCAAGCCTGGCTGCATCCCACAATTCATTATTTACTATATAGTTCTATCCCAGTGCGATGTCAGAAGATAACCCATTGATGATAAGTAATGTTTTACATTGAATGGTTAATACTCGTGTGTGTGCGTATGCGTGCACACACGCACACACATGCACGCGCACATACAGACACACACACACACACACACACACACGCATTCTTGTTTTGTAGTTAAAACTTTCAAATATATGATCATTGTCCCTGGTTGGCACATTTTCACTATATTAAAACAATAGTTTCCCACTAATTAAACATTTTATTTTTTTTAAATGTGTATTATTTTAGGAGAAAATTTTCTCTTTAAAGAAAAACTAAATCTAACAATGTTAACCATAGAAAAAATTACCTATTACTATGTAACCTTATTGGAAGATGCCAAAATACCAAAGAGGAAGGCACTTAGGTGCATCTAAAAACTGGAAGGCCATTCCCAATTAAAAGTATTTCCAAAGGAGATAACAATATAGTGAAAATGATACATACATGGGTATTTTTTTTTCTTGGAAATGTAGTTTTTGAGAAACAGATCAATATTCAAAATCCATGCCAGTTTGCCGTAACATGTAATCTCTGTTAATATAGCTACAAAATGGATTATTTCAGACCAGCTTTCATAGAATCCTGCAAAGAAATACTGAAGGCCCAGCTCTGCTTTTTACTCAGAATAGAACTGTGACCCTCAATTAATTTTTCCTAAAGAATACCAACAACCATCAGATAGCTCTCAATCACAAATGACCTTGGCATAATTTAAACCTTGAGCGAAAGAGTAAAAAAAGATTACATTTCACTAGCCATTCCTTGTGTCACCCAATCCCCATACACTATTTAATATAATTGCATTCTATTCAATATTAGTACAATACCTATCCTCTGAATGTCATGACAGCAGACCCTCTAATTGATGCTATGCCTGAAAAAAATACCTTTCTCATTTAACTATTTTAAAATATCCATAATTTCAGCTCCTCGTTAGAAATTTGCACAATAGCTAATTTAAAACTGATCTTATATATAGACATTGCACAGTAAATGATGATTGTTTCAAATGAGAAACATCACATCATCTACAAAGGAAATCATCCCCTAAATTATTGACCTGCTGCATACTGTCTTTTGTAATGTTGCTGATCTCTTCAATGTTTCAAGATACTGCCTGGATTGTCTGAAATGACATACGTTAAATTGTAACAGGAGCAGCATACGCAGGAAGTAAAGTAAACCATGGAGGCAAGAGATGAAAATATGAATTAGAAAAGTATTTGTATACACTATTTATAACAAGTGGTCACTGATGACTTAATAAGTGAATTCACATACTCTACTCATTTAGATTTATCCTTAACTATACAAATATACCTAACACATAAAATATTATTATATGCAACATAACAAACAATAGGGAAAAATCCAAGCATTATTATACAATTTGAGAATTTTGTTAGTGAAAAAGTTATGTGGGTACTAGTAAGTTTCCAGATAAATTTTATTCAAGAACCCCCAATGTCACTACTTATTATTTTCAAATATTTTTTACATATATGATTGAATTTTCAAAAGGGTTCTGTAAGTTGGCACATGAAATACATTGCATGTACCAATATAAGTATATTTATTATCCATTTACTCTGAGTTGATGGTATACAACCTAGTAATTTACATATATAGTAACAATCTTGAGATCAATATCCATCAGTGGTCAGCAGTGTAGTAGAATGCCTATACTAATTCTGTTTTGAATTTAGTGTTGGCTTATTTAACAGTAATAGAGTTTGTCATCACAACCAATTGGAGTGTGTTGATTTTATATCAAGCTATAATTGTATTCATGTTTTCTTTGTTGTTTATCTAAAAATTGAAAAAAAAAATTGGGACTGTAATTATGATAATAAGTAAACAGTTAAATGGAAATAAATGTGATATCCTGGATTCATTTAGTCTTCTAAATTGCTTATCATTATAGGATACATTTTCCAGGCAAACATTAACTTTAAGCAGCATTCTGAAAATTATGTTCCTTAGTACACTGATCTCAGAATATTCCACCAGAAAAAGAGGTTTATGGGATAAAAAGTGGGGACTAATGATAAAGGATATCTCTGCTTTTTTTCTTGTGTTTTCCCTAGTGTATTTCTTGTGTATTCCCTAGTGTATTTGTATACTAAATACAGTGGTCCTACCTAATTTGCAGGTGATACATTCCAAGACACCCAGTGTATGTATGAAATTTTGGATAGGACTGAACTCTCTACATATACTATGTCTTTTCTTATACATACCTGTGATATAATTTAATTTATAAATTAAGCACAGTAAGAGATTAATAACTAATAATAAAATAAAACGATTATAACAATACACTATAATGAAAGCTATGTAAATGTGGTCTCTCTCTCAAAATATCTTATTGTACTGCCCTCACCCTTCTTCTTCCTGAGATGATGTGAGTTGATAAAATGCCTTCATGATGAGAAAAAGTGAGGTGAATGACTAGGCATTGTGATGCAGTGGTGGCTGCCACTGATCTTCTGATGGTACATCAGGAGCATCGTATGCTTCTGGACTGCGGTTGACAGAGGATAACTAAAACTGTGGAAAGCGAAACTGTAGATAAGGGAGGACTACTGTATTCAGAGCAGTATTATAAACATAAAAACCAATTAACTTGGGGTGCCCGGGGGGCTTAGTCAGTTAAGCCTCCAACTCTTGATTTCGGCTCAGGTCATGATCTCATGGTTGGTGACTTTGAGACCCCAGTCAGGCTCTGTGCTGACAGTGAGAAGCCTGCTGGGGATTCTCTCTCTCTCTCCCTCCCTGCCCCTCCCCTGCTCTTTCACTCTCACTCAGCATAAATAAACTTAAAAACATAATAACTCTTAGCCATTATTAATCAAACATTTTACTTCAAATGTCTTTTTCATATAAAAGCACTTTAAAACATTCTTTTGAACTAGTTTTTGTAATACAAGACTCTTTGGGAAATACTAAATTTCAAGAACTAATGAAAAATAAATGGGAGGTAAGAACATGAAGATAGTCCTTCTTTCTGGGAAAAAAAAAGAGTATGGATTAATCAAACAGACTTCCATGCTAATTTTAACTGTGCCCCTAAGTAATGATTGAATAAATTATTTACCCTCTCTGAATCTAAGTATTCTCATCTCAAGTGGTAACTATGCTTAACGCATTGGCTTATTATAACAATTAGATTAGATATAATGAAGTTAAGCACCGAATCTCTATTAGAAGCTACTCTTAGATTTTTTTTTGTAAGCAGCTCTAAATTACCATTAGTTTTTTCAGCAATGCAGTGTAAATGGCTACCAAGATATTGGATTGTGTCCTCTCTGTTAGATGACCCTTGTGTTATGTAACTCACGGAGTCACATTGGACATGCTATGACCTATTTCGTGTCCCAATCCCCACTCCATCTTCCATCTCCTTATGCCACGGTAGGTGAAATTGATTATCTTTTTTAAAAAGCTCTGGTTCCACTCAATTTTTATGACTAATATTCCATTGTGTAGATACACTACATCTTCTCTGTTCATCAGTGGATGGACACTTGGGCTATTTCCATTGTTTGGCTATTGTAGATAATGCTGCTATAAACATTGGAGTACATTCTTTTGAATTCGTATTTTTGTACTCTTCAGGTAAATACTGAGTAGTGAAATTTCCGGATTGCAGGGTAGTTCTATTTTTAACTTTTTGAGGACAGTCCATACTGTTTTCCAGAGTGGCTGCACCAATTTGAGAGTATTATGTTAAGCGAAACAAGTCAGTCAGAGAAAAACAAATACCATATGATTTCACTCATATGTGGAATTTCAGAAACAAAATAAACAAAAGGAAAACCAAGAGAGACAGATGCAAACCAAGAAACAGATTCCTTTTATTATTTATTTATTTATTTATTTATTTATTTATAGCACAAGCAAAGAAGAGAAGCAGAGGGAGAGAGAAAGAACCTTAAGCAGGCTCCACATTCAGCCTGATGCCGAGCTCAATCCCACAACCCTGGGATCATGACCTGAGCTGACATCAAGAGTCAGATGCTCAACCAACTGAGCCACCAGGCATCCCAAAAAAATTCTTAACTATTGAGAACAAACTGATGGTTACCAGAGGGGAGGTGGGTGAGGGAGATGTGTTAAATAGGTGATGCGGTTTAAGGAGTGCACTTGGGATGAGCACAGGGTGATGTTGGAAGTGTTAAACTACTGTACTGTACTCCTGAAACTAATATAACTATGTTAACTAGATGGACTTTAAAACTTAAAAAAAATAAATAAAAGCTTTAGAAAGTAGCGAACATAAACCTAGAATCGTAAGCTTAAGCAATTTGAGATGATCACAGTTCTAAAACATGTCGTAAGGCACTCAGACTAGATTTGAATACCATTGAGGCATCGTGGCATATGACACCAGCACCATGATTATTCATCCTGTGTACCTTGTATGGATCCAGTTATTTGTGCCTTCCCAAATTCTTCGGGTACTGTATCACTGAAGTGATCTGTAAGGGGCATTTATACTGCATTTTGCTATGGGTTAACAACATTTAATAATTAAATAATGGTCCCCGTTTTTGGAAGCAACATTTCTCAACAAAGTTGCGTATAATTTTAATTACTTAGATTCAACCTTCTTAGAAAACAGGTCATTTTTTCCAAAAGGAAGAAAAAAATAACACTTCTATAAATTGCTGACCTGTGAAACAAAGTAAAAATGTAAGAGAATCTGGGAGGAGGTTTAAGATACCCCAGGAGTTAAGGACTCCATTCCATTTACTTAATACTTTTATGTCATTATGTATTTATACACATGTTTAATTTATTAATCTTGCTGATAGTCTACCTCCCTCCTCAAAAACATAAGCTCAGTTGGGGCAATTTTTTTTGTTTGTTTGTACTTACTGTTATACCTCTAGGACTTAAAACCATACCTGGCACATCACAGGAGTTGAATAAACGCTTGCTAAACAAATTAATCCAGAGGGTTGTAAATGAGAACATATCAAGTGCAAATATTTATGAAGACTATCAAAAAGAAAATCCTAGACATTTTCTATTTTAAAAATTCTGTGGCTAGAGATAATATTAAAATTATTTTAAACTGTAATTTAGAAAATAAAAATAAATATCTTTAGGTCATATTGATGAGAAATAAAAGCTGTGCTTCAAAAATATTTATAGGGGCGCCTGGGTGGCTCAGTCAATTACACTGCCGACTCTTGGTTTCCACTCAGGTTATGATCTTACAGTTTGTGAGTTCCAGCCTAAGTTGAGCTCTGTGCTGAGGGAACGGGGCCTGCTTGGGATTCTCTGTCTCCCTCTCTCTCTGGCCCTTCCCTGCTTATTCATTGTCTCTCTCTCTCTCTTTCTCAAAAATCAATAAATAAACATTAAAAAATAATTATAATTCTCTGATTATAAATGATAACCATAGAAAAATATTTGTAAATTTCTCTAACATCATTAAAAATTTCTTTTTTTTAAGCTTATTTATTTTTAGAGAGACAGTGCAAGTGGGGGAGGGGCAGAGAGAGAGGGAGACAGAGAATCCCAAGCAGACTCCTCTGTCTTGGCAGCTTAGAGTCCGATGTGGGGCTCACACTCATGAAACCCTGAGGTCATGACCTGAGCTGAAACCGAAAATCAACCGCTTAACTGACTGAGCCACCCAGGCACCCCACCATTAAAAATTTCTCTATGTCATTCATGAAAACCTTTCCTGGCTTCAATGAATGCAAGGCTGATTTAAAACTTATGGGAAACTTTTCACAAAATATGGAAAAGCTAGTAGCAAAAGAGCAGCACTGGGTACTCAAAAAACTATGTGACGTGACGAGTAATAAAAGGTGTTGCATCTCAACCCACTGAGAAATTAATATAAAGATATTAGCGCCTAGGGGCACCTGGGTGGCACAGTGAGTTAAGCATCAGACTCTAGGTTTCAGTTCAGGTTATGATCTCACAGTTCATGAATTCGAGCCCCACATCTGGCTCTGTGCTGCCAGCACAGAGACTTCTTGGGATTCTCTCTCCCCCTCTCTCTGGCCCTCCCTGGCTCTCTCTCTCTCTTTTTCTCCCAAAATAAATAAATAAGCTTAAAGAAAAAGCACTTAAAAAAAAAAGATATTAGACCCAAGAGTGAGGGAAAGAGGACATACATGAATTTAAATAGGTATGGACATAATTACCAATAATATTTATAAATGGCAACTAAAAGAAATGATGATATACTTAAATCAGAGTTGATAAAGGACATGAACTAGAAGCCCAGAATCATATACCCTGTTTGAATTTTGTGGGCCACAGCATATGGAAAAGTTCACAGGATTCAAGGGTTTTACCCTAGATATCAGTTCCCAGTCATTTATATCCCTATGCTAAATAGTAAAGCATTATCACAGATATAAAATAATCTCCATCTGTGTGTATGCCAGTAAACCAGGTAATTTGGCCAGGAATCACATTCCTTTAAGAGTATGTGTAAGATTTTTCTCAAGGCAATGCAGGTAATATTATCCCCTAATGTATAGTAAATATATGTCAAACAACATATCTATATCTATCTATATCTATATCTATATATCATATGTATATTAAGGTAATATGTAGATAATATATATATTCTTAATTATATATTTTTCATTCATTCAACTAAAAATGTTTTCGGCATTCAGGTATTATGGTAGTTACTAGGGCTGAAAAAATGAATAAAATATATTTATCTGTCTCAAGAGACTCACAATTCAGAAATATGAATACATAACCAAAAAACTGACATTACATTTGGATAAACACTATGGCTTTAACAAAATGTTTTTCATTACACATGGACTGAAGCTCAAAGCACAATAATGAAAATATTATTTCTGTTTTATGTATTTAAATCATCATTGTAAAATTCCCTTTTGCAAGATCTGATTAAGCCTGGTAGTCAGGTAAGATGTGCGTAATAGATGTTTTGTAATAACAAAATGCTAACTCACTTTATATCATTTGAACACAGAAATGTTAACTCTGTAAGTATGTTTAATTTAGTCTTTTAATACAATCAGTTACAGTCAAAAATCTTCAAAGTCTTTTATATTGTTCCAAATAAAACACAAAGCTGCTCTCACCAATTCAACAGGAAAAGGCCTGTTTCTGAGAAAGCATTCGAGTATATATTTTATTTGCACAACATACTTATTCAGGGCTTATATGCCAGGTAAATCTACAGACCTTTTTGCTATAAAAAGTTATGCAAGAAATATATACCCCTGATATTCCTTAGAGGATAGACTTCAAAAACATTACTTTCAAATAGGGATAGAATTTCCAAAGAAGTTCTTCATATCCCTGATTTTAAGCTAGACATCTGCAGGAAGAGAGAAATTTGAATTTGTTGGGAAATAAGTGAAAACAAATTCTGTACTTGAATATTGCTGAATATTCAAATATAGATGCCTGTCAGAAATAAGTCATCTGCAACAGTAAAAATGCTTTAAATTTATACAGCAGCTTCTTCTGAGGAATTCATTTAGCACTAAGTTGGCAAATGCAAAAGGAAGAATATTACACTTTAAAAAGATACAGAAAGAGGAAAATCAAAGTGGCTGTCTACCTAGGAAAACAATAGACCATTGTAAGCAGGAGCTAAACCAATCAAATAACAAATTCTACTGGTTTCGCTCAAGGAATTGACCACCTGCTTGAGATAAATGAAGCAACAAGCTTTGAGTATCATCTACATAGATCATCAAATTATTTTTGAATAAAGATTAAGTAATATCAGAGGGCATTAATTGAAAAGTTAAGTATTTTTTAAAGATGTGATTTTGAAGTAAAAATAGACCACTTCAGATGTAAAACAAAATCATTTAATAACAAACTGCAACTAAAAGTATAGAGTACAATCATCACATCAGAAATAGTAATAGGAACCATTATTGATAAACTTCCAATTGACAGTATTAAGACCTCATTCTTTTATCCATCTATCACATTTCTATTGAGTTTCTTCTTTGTGTCAAGCAAGTTACTGGGTTCTGGGAGAATTCAATAATGAATAACAACACCAAAAAAAACCCAAAAAAAATTTCTCCCTTTATAAGAGTCTTATTTAGTGAGGGCATTCTCACTGTAAAATTTATTGCTTAAAATCCAATCATTTGTTTTTCTCTTAGCATGAAATTTAAGGAGGAATGGTACTGAAAAAAAATTGCATTAGTTATTTCTTAACCCTCTGTAACTCTAGATTTCTAAGGTCTTTAAGTTTATACATAGAAATGCATTTTATGTATCATATATATTATGTAATAGCATGCAAATATATATAATATAAACACATTACAATACCTAAAAGTAGAGTAAAATTGGACCAGCAAAAGCCTCTGAGAACTTTCTGAACTTACATATGGTAATTTTCACCCCAATAGGGCAATGTTTAGGACAGATTCTCTTGAAAGCAGAGCCTGAGGCAAGGATTAAAATAGTGATCCTTTAGTTGAGAAGTACAAGCCAAGGGCCAAGGATGAAAAAAATGGAAGTGAAGCAAAGGTGTAAAGCACTAGTATATAGCGTTACCATACTGACTATCATGTTACAAAGTACCACTAAGAGACACAGAAAGTTCTGGGATAGCTTGATAATGGTGAGAGTTACAAGTTGTCCCTCCATACAACAATATTTATTTCCAAGCACCAAATTATGTACAGATTTTGGTAAACAAATCAGAATATAGTGTTGTTAGTTTGCCATCAAATCCATTGTAGATTTTTTTTCATATTACATAAGAAATGTTTCTGTGTTGCATTCAAGTGTCTTTAATCACTGTTTTTGTTAGTTACTGAGATTGCCATCAACCTTACTTTTCTAGAATATTTATTCTCTCTAAAAAGATTTCCTTCATTCAGGGAATATTCTCTGATTTCTCTGTTTAGATTACTGAGCAATCCTAATCTTATTTATCACACCTTCTAAAATATTTCAGACTTTAACAAGGCAAATCTTAGGCATAAATTCTTACTCTACAGCCATTAAGATTCCATGCCTATCCTAATTTTGCCTGACAATTGTTTTTCACTGAGAATGGGTGTATGAAATGCTGAGAGCCCAGTGGAGTGAGAAAATAGCTTTATCATCTTAAAGTTTTTAAAAGCAATAGCAGTAACTAATTTAATTTATTTACACTTATGCTAATTAAATAATCCTACCAAATGGCAGTCCATTCCAACTTTCATTTAAAAATGAGCATAATAATAAGCCACACTCTAAGGCAAAACATTTTCAAAGAAAGAGGTAGGATGGGAATTTTGTAATTGTTCTTAAGACAATTTTCAATATTTGGAGTTACAAAGTACTCTAAATATTTAGAGTTGAATTTGCTAGCAACACATTTGAAATAGACTTGGGTCTAAAAATCATCATTGCCAGAGTATTAAAACATGCTACCTCAATGATTAAAAAAGTTTGCTTTGGATATTATAAGGCTTATGAATAAATGAAAATCTGATATAATAAATTAAAGAAACATGCTTAATTTTTCCATTCAAATAACAAGAACAGAAAAATGTACATACACATTTAATCTCTAGAATAATCAGTTAAATATGAAAATGTTGTGAGGGAAACAAATAAAATAAAATTCTAGAAATAAGTGAAAGAACTATACAATAGATTTAAAAGTTAGGAAATCTACATTCTAGTCCTGACTGTGTCCAAAACTAGTAATGGGGCCTTTAGTAAAGTAATATTCTTCCTGATTTTAAAATTCTTTATCTATGCACCAAATCAGAATTGAAATCAATGTCACAAAGCCCATCTCCTACCCTACAAATATGGCAGACATTGCAAATAGATCCCAGCACTCTTTGCCACCGTGCCCAAAGTGGCAAAATTAATTCTAATCCTACCACTTCAAGCAGTCACGAGTAATTAATGGACTTGGCATTAGAGAAGAAATAGTTTTGCCATCTTTTGATTAGATAATCTCTAGGAGCTCTAGCATTTCTTAACTTGAAGCATTAGTTCTTTGTGGAATTAATAGTTCTTTAACGAAATATAAACCAATTCTGCTTTTCAGTGAGCCCATTTACAGAACACTTGTGTACTGCCGACATTCAGAAGCAGGGAACTATTCCATCCAGCAGCTAGGCCTAAGGGAGAAATCAAACAGCTATTTAAATTAATGACAGTTGAAAATTAATTCAATTTGAGTGACTTAAGTATCATAGAGGCAGAATAAATTACAGAGTTAGAAGGTCAAGATATGTGGATTAAAACTCTATCTTCTCATCTTTATCCAAGTTGAAGTATTCAACAAATATGTTTGAAGCCCAGCCACTCTGCTTGGTGGTAATACAGTGTGACATGAAACCAATTTAATCTCTGTTTTTATGGTGTTCACAGTCTAGTGCAGGAGTAAAGGAATAGAAATATATTTTTAATATAAAATTAAAAATTTACAAAATGAATTATATTATTTTATTAGCAGGAGCAGTCATGAAAAATATGATTAAAACATGGATATTTAAGCTAAGATCTGAAGAATAAGCAGAAGGTAGACTAGAACTAGGGTTGGTTCTCTGAGGAGGAAAGAAGTGGGCAATCTTTAAGTACATTTTTGCAGGAAGGTGAAATACGCAAAAGGATTAATTGGCAAAGGATTATATTTAGCAGATAAAAGAGATAAAGTTTGACACCCAATTTCTGGTTTTACTTCTAAGTAGATAGAGGCACCATGGACTGAAATGGATAATTAAGAGGAGTGAAAGATTTGGAGGAAGGCTTAAGAGCTCCACTTTTGGAATTAGAAGCTTATTATGCCAATAAAACTTTGAAGAGATAATGCCAAGTAAAACTTGATCTATGGGTCTGGAAATTAGAAAAGGTGTCCAGAATAGATATTAAATGTGAGAACCATAAACGTGTGTATTGTATTTAACACCATGTGAATGGATGAGATTGCCTAGGGAGAGAATTCTTCATAAGAAATTATAAGAGTCACATGCGAGTCTTGAGGGTTTTTAGTGATTTTACAGAAAATGTCCTCAAAGTGTGGTCTGTGAAATAACAGCATCAGCATTACCTGGAATCTTGTTAGAAATACAGCTGACTCTTGAACCACATGGGGGTTAGGGACGCCAACCACCCATACAGTAAAAAATCAATATATAACTTTTAACTCCTCCCGAACGTAACTAATTAATAATGTATTGTTGACTGGAAGCCACATTAATAACATAAACAGTCAATCAACACTTATTTTGTATAACAAAGAAATAAAAATAAATAAATAAATAAAAACAAATATATTTATTACATACTGTATTCTTATTATAAAATAAGCCAGAGAAAAGAAAATGTTATTAAATCATAAGAAAGGGGAAATACATTTACAGTATTGTACTGTATTTGCCAAAACAAAAAAAATTCCATGTATATGTGGAACTGTGCAGTTCAAACCCATGTTGTTCAAGGGTCAACAGTACAGTGTCTCAAGACCCAATGCAGAGAACTACTGACTCATAACTTGCATTTAGAGGACCACTTGATGATCAATATGTTTAGCTGTGAGAAGCACTTGAGAAAAAGAGAAGGGGTTGACAATGGAAACTGAAAAACAAAAATGAAAGGCAAACCAGGAAAGGCACCTGGGTGGCTTAGTCGGTTAAGTGACTGACTCTTGATTTCAGCTAAAGTCATCATCCCACAGTTGTGAGATCGAGCCCTGTGTTGGGCTCTGCGCTGAGCACAGAGCCTGCTTGGAATTCTCTCTGCTTCTCCCCTGCTCATTCTCTCTCTTTCTCTCTCTCTCTCTCTCTCTCTCTCTCTCTCTCTCTCTCTCTCTGTCTCTCTCTCTCTCAAAATAAATAAACATTTAGGGAAAAAAAAGAAAAGAAAGGGAAATAAGGTGTCATGAGGCCACTATAAAGAATGCATGAAAAATGAAGCAGTAGTCAATAGTGTACAATGCTGTTGGGAGGACCTATAAGATGACAGAAAAAGCGTGCATTAAATTTAACAGCATGGGGTTTGATAAGTGACGTCAGCCAGACCAGTTTTGATGGAGCAATGCAAGCAGAAGCCAAAAACTTTAGTTAGTTGAAAAATGAATGCTATGTAATGAAATGGTAATGGCTACATACAAAGAACTCTTGGAAGAAGTTTGTCCTTGAAGATAGGTCCAGAAATAAGGGGAATGAGAGGGTGATGAAGGAATCAAAGTTAACACAAACAATGATAGATGATATTTGAATGTCAATGAGAAAAATCAGTTGTAAAAGAAAAAAAAATTGAAGCTAACAAGAGGTGGACAAATTGAAGGAGTTCAATTTTAACAAAGGGGAAAGGGAAAGGATTCCAAGCAAACCTGATGATTTTGCCTTTGATAGGTGAGAAGTTTCCCTTCATTGTTAGAAGAAGAAAGAAGAAGATGAGTATAAATGACCACATGCTTGGAGGAGGGATGCTCATCTAATGGGTTCTAATATGCGAGGTCATTTGCTAAAAATGAAAATGGGAAGGGAGAGGTCAAATATTTGAAAAAAGGGAATATTTTTATCCTTACTAGACAAAAATATTATTCTATTCATTCATAACAACTATTCCAGACGAGATTGGGTGCATTCAGGGTGGTACATAACGACCACTCCAGATAGGCCATTTTCTTACCCCAATATTACAGATAAGAGATTCCAGGTCAAGCAAATTAAGCAAATGACATTTTTTGTCAACTGCACCAATATCTTTTTTTATAGAAAGAATCTACTTCAGAAATATAAGAATACAGTGTGGGGGCACCTGGGTGGCTCAGTCCATTGAGCGTCTGACTTCGACTCAGGTCATGATCTCACGGTCCATGAGTTCAAGCCCCGTGTTGGGCTCTGTGCTGACAGCTCAGCGCCTGGAGCCTGCTTCAGGTTCTGTGTCTCCCTCTCTCTCTGCTCCTCCCCTGCTCACACTCTGTCTCTCTTTCAAAAATAAATAAAGATCTAAAAAAATTTTTGAAAAAAAAAAGAATACACTGTGATGATGAATTTTAATGATAACTGTCAGCCAGATAGTACTATCACCAGTAAAACATTGTCTTTATACAAATGAAAAATGACTTAATTTCACTCTGACTCACTTTTTGTCTTCACACTGAATATAGTATTATGGACCATTAAGAAAGCGTAATAATATTTAATAATTGCAAAAATAATTAACCTTTGTATAACAGCTCAGAAAACACTAACAGACTTTCTTTTACTACTTATTATCCCATAATATTTAATAACTGAGTATATTTTCTTATAAAAATTATTTTTTAAAGATATTTTTGATGTTGGGTCAGAAGTAATGTTAGTAGGATAGTTCCTCTCGCATAGCATTGTTATAAGGTCAAATCAGATAAAATAGTTGAAAGCATGACATTCACAGGAAAAGCTCAAAACTTCATTATTAAGGATGAAAAAAGAAAAAAACGAATGAAAGGAATGAGTGTCATTGTTATTTTTAAAACTACAAAACTGACTCATCGTATAATGGATTTTGATGAAAGGTATCTTTTAAGATTGATAGCAACTAGTGGACTTGACCATAAATCAGTGAAATGTAAGTGTCCATTTGTCATATTTTTGAGATAACTGGGGTAGTTTGACTCCGACACAATTCTATGAAATAAGAAACTTCCATAGGAAATTATTAAGTACACTAGAAAAGCAATGTTTTAAGAAACCTTAGAAAATGTTCAGAAGATTACTCTACACAGCCCTTTGTAAATGTTGCCAGGACAGTAGAAGATTTGAGAGATATCACCATAGGGTTTGGTAACAGCCAAAGGACAACTGAGAAAGAATCAGCATGCCAAGATGTAAGAAGAAATCACAACAACCCAGAGCGATGACACAAAGGATAAAAGGGTAGGGACCTAAAAAACAAACAGTGATTGCCAAGTCTGTAAGAAGTATCCTATGGGTCTAGGGCAATAAAAACAAATGAGCCAACAAACAATTCGTCTTTGTCAAAAGGCCAAACCATATACTCAGTAAAACAGACTCTGGCCAAATCTACAGACAAGACTCTCTCTTGGGAGGTTTGATGATTCTGGCCTATGAAATAATACTACAAACTAACAAGAAAAGTAGGAAGCTGCTAAAAATACAAATGACTAAAATTCAGCAGGATAAAATACACCCACTCCATCCAAAGAATTTAACCTCCTTTTACTTCTACACTGTACCTTATGATAAAGCTAACTTTTATTTTTAGCTACAGATTTTCTTTTTTATAAACATGTGGTGAAGCTTGCTGGGGATAACCCTATACGGGCACCATTATAAATGGGATGTTATTTGCCAAGGATGTCAGGATGTGGATGTAATTGCCAACTGGTCTAACTTACAAAGGCCTTTTGAATTGTAAAGGTTAAAACTTTTATAAAGAATACAACACAAACTACTTGTTGAAAGTAATTAAACACATACTAACGAATAAGTATATATAGTTTTAGTAAACAGGAAACAAAGATAAATTTACATAAAATACAAATAGCATAGAGACTGCATCTCTGTAGAATTAGTTTTAAATTTTCCTTCAGTATATATTGCTCAAAACATTATTAAACAACACTCATTTAATAACTGAGTATATTTTCTTATAAAAATCATTTTTTTAAAGATTTTTTGATGTTGGGTCAGAAGTAATGTTACTAGGATAGCTCCTCTCAGATATTTCCTTTCTAGACCTTCTTATATATGAGATTCTCAGTCAATCAATATTGATGATCTTTTTCATTTTCCATTTAATCCTTTTTCTTTATGATAATCCCTGTTAAAATTACCCCTTCTATCTTTCCATCTGTAGTGAAAACTAGGACAAGTGAAAAAATATTCCATCAATATTTTTACAATTAATCATTATTAAAAATTCAAAATTAAAGTTAAAGCTCAAAATTTTCTTTCATTCTGTTTCAGCACATCTGGATCATATTTTTCTATTGACAAAGCAGAAGTGTCTTCAGTACCAAAGCATATAGAGTTATCATTTCTCCAGTGCATAAGTTTCAAGAATACTAATGTTTACCATACTAGTATTATGAAATGGCTTTTTCTATCCCTGTTTCACTTTATTGGCAAAAGAAAGTTTATAGATCAACTGGATTTTTAAAGGGAAAAGATTGCTTTTAATTTGAAAACCACTTGCCAAAGTGTCTCCACTACTGAAAAGCATGTAACTCTATAAACCTTCCTGTGTTTCACAATTCACGTCCATTTAAACAGGACTAAAAATAATTTTAACTTAAAACAAAAATATGTCAATAAAATCTTACTATAGAAAACTAAATATCCTGATGGAAAATTTCAATAATCATAGTATCTGAACTTTGGTTCAAGAAAACTCACTAAATGGCCTGACAATTAATTGCTACTATGCAAAATATCAATAAGCATACCGAGCAATTACATTTATTTCCAATTTTGCACCATTCCATAGTTTTATACAGATTTACAAAGTATACCATTCATCTTTTCATTTCCAATTTCAAGTAATTTTATTTTGTATTGAATAGGAAGGCAAATATGCACACAATAAAACAAAATCATGTTGGAATATCCAATAAATATAGTATATATTAATGAAATCTTGATAGGAATTGGTACACTTCTAAGAAGAGAGTAGATATGTAAAACTTCTGTAATTTTTATTTTATACATGATCAGACCACATTTTAATATTGGGCACTAAAATAATAAAAAAAAGTCATTTTATTACTGATACATTATTTTTATACATTTAATTACTTAAAAGATCATTAATAACTCCCACCTAATCTGGAACAGCCCCCTTTCAGCTAGTATCTCTCTTTCAAGATGAGTATTCAGTGTGTTCACAGATAAAACGAAGTGTGCTTGGCACCAGCAGCTGAGGAAAGCTAATTCCACCAGGACCCTGGTCTGGTCAGAGAAGTATTTAGTATTCAGCCCTGAAGGCCATTTGCAGCAAAATGCACAAAAAGCCATCATGCCACTAGTCAACTGGGTCACTGAGTAATACAGGACATTACCATTAGGTACATCTGAAATTTATACTGGAAATAGAGGCTGAGCCAACTTCGCTAAACAGCAGTCAATGTCTTTTTACAGTGATTTTCCCATTTGTTATGTAAACCTAGAAATCTTATATCTATTTTTTGTAATGATTTTTTTCGTTGCTGTAAACACTTTCACAGCTATGAGCTCATAAAATGAAACATGCATATTTAATGAAAAAGTAAATACCAAATGCCTATTTCTCTAGAAATTTAATGGTGATTTTGTAACTTGTACAAAGTATCTTTTGACATTTGTCAATCACCGTGGATTACACTCAGGTATCATTGACCATGAAATCAACCAGACATATATTTTGTGACAAACGTTTTACATATACTCAAAATTTAAGAATCTGCATTATGAAGCTACATTTTGGCTTTCATACATCGTGTGAAGTGTGACTTCTCGGTTGAACAAGATGAAATTACTAATTCCAAATTTCTTATGCACACACAAAAAGTAAAATGATAGCTGCTAATGTATTTTCTCCATCTAGGCAACAAAGAATTTGACACAGTTGCATAAGCCACTTTTTTTAGTCCATTTCATTAGAAGCTTGAATGAAAAATCAGTTATATTAGCTCCAAAAACAGTCCCTTCTTTACTTCTGCTTAACAAAATTAAAGATTGTGAATTTTATTGATAAAGTAGAAACATCTGACATTATTATCAGTGTTGTATTTAATCAAAAAATTTAACATTGAAGATAAAAATATTTACATTTACATAGATAATACCAATATAAATTGTAATAAAGGAGAGTATTTGGAAAAAATACATATATATTTAATGTGTATTTATTTTTGAGACAGAGAGAGAGAGAGAGACAGAGTGTGAGTGGAGAGAGACACAGAATCCAAAGCAGACTCCAGGCTCTGAGCTGTCAGCACAGAGCCTGATGCAGGGTTCAAACTCACGAGCCATGAGATCATGATCTGAGCCGAAGTCAGAGGCTTAACCAACTGACCCACCCAGGCTCCCCAAAAACATATATTTTATATACGCACATTTGTTAAATTAAGAGAGCTCTGGGGTAGAAATGACTTGGGAATTGGAAAAAATGCACAAAACTCAAAACTGAGTTCAGTGATCAAATATTCTACTGACATAAACAAAAACTAAAGATGTAGAGATTTACATAAATTCATACAGAGTATAAGGATACACACAGAATAAATGAACTACAAAACTGAATGTCATTAATAGTGATACAAAAATAAATCACCAATAGATACTTTCTCTTTAATTTGTTACTTTCATAAATCAAAATTTCAAAATGTTTGATCCTTTGAATAATCTTACTTTAATATTATAAACATGTTTGTCAATGAGCCCTGTACCTGTTCAAAATAAGTTAGAAAACGTCAACTCAAGTATTCAATAGAGAACTAACGAATTTCAACATGAAATGCTTTAAACAAATTGCCATTATTGAAAAAAAAAAAGCTTGCAACGTGAAGCTAAAGCAAAATAAAAGGTTAAATTTATAATTCTAAAACTTAATTTTGGCATCTATTGACATATGGGTAGACTATCTTGGTGTTCCAATTGATATTATGTGTTGGAATTAAATGAAAGTGAAAATACCTGTTCTTGAGATATCTAAAAATGGAAACATATTCAAAAGAATCATAAAGGCAATATTGTTATTTATTATTTCTTTCATGTAAGGTAATATTTGTCAGAAAAAGCTATTTTTAATGGAAGCAAAAAAATATTGTTAAAATACTTGAGTGGAAATAATTACACATTTTAATTGTGATTTTTAAACACCATCCATTTGAACGGATTGACTTTGAACTAACCAGTACCTTAGCACCGTAGAAAGTCTCTTCTCTTTTAAATTATTGTTGTCTGGGTATATGCTATGCACTATAGCAGCCACAAGCCCTATGTGCCCCTAACATGTGAAATATGGTTAATACAAATTGAGATATTCTGTAAATGTATAATACATTGGATCTTGAAGACCAATATGAACAAAATCATTAATATTTATATATAGATCATATATTGAAATTCTAATATTTTGGATATACTAAATAAAATAAAGTAAATTATTTTAAAAATTTACCTGTTTCTTTGCACTTTTTAAAATGTAAAAAATGGTTCCATTTGTGACTCACATTATATTTTTATTGCACAGCACTGCTCTAAGTCCAGAAAAGAGCCAATTGAAGGTTCAACAATTTAAAATACATTAATTATAAATTCAACTTTTAAAAGTTACAATTGAATTTATTTTCAAAATATAAAAAGAGTAACACAATGTTCAAAAAAACTTTTGATAATATCAGTGATATGATATTAGAGAATAAAAAGAAAATTATTCATTAACTGATATGTTCCAAGAATACATATTTTATATTTGTCATTTTTTTAATGTTTATTTTTTGGGGAGAGGGAGAGACAGAGCATGAGTAGGGGAGAGCAGAGAGAGAGGGAGATACGAAATCTATAGTAGGCTACAGGCTCTGAGCTGTCAGCACAGAGCCTGATGCAGGGCTCCAACTCATGAACTGCGAGATCATAACCGGAGCCGAAGTCAGATGCTCAACCGACTGAGCCACCCAGGTGCCCCAATGTATTAGTTATTTTTAATGTTTAGATAATATAAAGAAGTGAGGTAGTACATATCATGTATATCCACAGAAGAATAAAGAACCTAAAACAGTGTCACTTGTGAAAATGAAGTTCTCCCAGTTTATGAAGGATTCTGAAGAAAAATCCATGGCCAAATGATACCTGGAGTCACAGTCCTAAGGAGGATAGAAAGCACAGCCGTAGCCCAGTGATTTGGATCCAAAACAGAAACTTCTAGTGTTCAGTGGTGAGGAGTAATTAATCAGGACCTGAGCATTCTTCCAGTCCTATCTAACAAATTTTTAAGATAGGACATTTCATATCAAAGTTTCTCCTATTAATATAACTGCATCCCAGAACAAATCTCAAGAACACATACAAGATACGAAAAGGTAAAATTTCCAATTATCTGCCATCCAACCAAAATTTAATGCAAACAATGAAACAGGAAAATATGATCCATAATCAATCAACTGAAATCAATCCAGAACAAACACAGATGTTCAAATTAGCAAACAAATAGGTACAGTTAAACTGTTATTCTAACTGTATTCCATGTTGAAAAATTTAGAGACATGTTAGATATAAAAAAATACAAGTCAAATTTCTAAATATTGAAACTACAATCTACAAAATGAAAAATGCAGTTGATGGAATTTGTGGAATTTAGATATTGCAGAAGAAAAGATTGGTAAGATTATTAACTCTGAAGATAGCAATAGCACCTATGCAATATGATACACAGAAAGAAAATAGAGTCAAAAAAATAAACAGAGCACCAGAAAGCTGCTGGACAGCACTAAATGGCCTAATATTGGCATGGCTGAAGCCCCTGAAGATAGAGGGTGAGCTTTAGGGGCAGAAAAGATACTTAAAGAAATAATGCCTCAATATTTCAAATTTGATGAAAACTATAAATCTACAGATTCAAAGAATTCAATGAACCCCAGAAGTGCACCAAAGCACAACATATTAAAATACTGAAAAACAATGATTAAGAGAAAATCTTAAATGCAATCAGAAAATAATGAAGTGTCAGGGCATCTGGGTGGTTCAGTGGTTAAGCATCTCATATTCATTGTAACATTATTCGTAATAGTCAAGATATATACAGTAAAACCTTGGATTATGAGTAACTTGTTCTGTGAGTGTCCCACAGTATGACCAAACATTTCTAATAAATTTTAAGTTGATAAATGAGCAATGTCTTCAGTATGAGTAGTATGTGATGCCAAATGTCACATGATCACAACTGAGCCAATGGTTCTTGAAATTCTTTAATATACAAGTGTTTTTGATAATAAGCATGTTCTGAAATGAATTATGCTCGCAAACCAAGGTTTTAGTATATGGAAACCACGTAAGTATCCGTGGATGAAGGAATGGATAAAAAAGATGTTTTATATGTATCGATATATACATACAGATATTGTTATAACAGATAATATAATAGATATAATTACAATTAATATACTATATAATGCATATTTTATCAATGGATATATATGAATAAGATATATAGATAAATACATATAGATATACACATATATACATATAGCTACAGACACAATGGAATATTATTCAGCCATGAAAATGAGGGAAATCCTATCTTTTGCAACAACATGGATGAATCCAGATGAATTATGTTAAGTAAAATTAGCCAGACATAGAAATACAAATACCCTAGTTTTTCACTTATATGTGGATCTTTAAAAAAAGTCAAACTCAGAAACAAAGATTGGAGTGGCTATCATGGGGAGCCGGAGAATGGAAAGATGGGGAGATGCTGGTCAAAGGGTACAAACCTTAGTTATATTATGAATATGCTCTGGAGATCTAAGGTAAAGATATGTAGCATGGTGATTATAGCTGGGTACTTGAAATTCAGGGAAAGAATAAACCTTAACCATTCTCAGTGAGCACACACACATACACACATACACACACACACACACACACATGTAACTATGTGAGGTGATGAATGTGTTAATTAACCTGTTTGTGGTAAACATTTCACAAAGTTATATGTCAAATCATCACAAATATACAGTTTTGTCAATTATATCTCAATAAAACTGAAACAATAAATGACGATAGATGATAGATAGATAGATAGATAGATAGATAGATAGATAGATAAAACATCAAAAACAGGAAGTGGAAGAAGCAATCGGGGTTTTCAGCTCTCAGAGTCAGGAAGGGCAAGTAGTCTTGTGAGTCATTTTGGGGCTTTACAGACTATAATCCAGCTATACTCCTCAAATTGGGAACCATGCAGAAAGACAGAAAAAGAGACAGACAAAAAGAAAACCAAAGATCACCTGAGTTGCAGAAAGCCAAGAGCACTTTCCTTCAAACCAAAAAGCTGGCAATCGGACTGTCAAGTAGGAAGGGAAGGGAAGGATGGGAGGAGAAAAAAGAGGAGAGGAAAAGGAGAGGAGAGCAAATGGACAGATTACAGAATGAAGCATGCCCGCAATCTAATTCACAGTGAAATCAACCTCTTGTCACATCACAGGGTGCCCTGCTTTTGACATATGATATTCATCCTTATGTGAGTCTTTATTGCTCTATTAACTTGTACCTTTTTATGGATCAAACAGATCTCTTTATATTTATATTTCATTAGTACTTTTCGAAACTGGCATGACTAAATAGGCATATTTATATGTTGGAAGTTAAACACCTGCTATTTAGTGAACTGTTGTATAACAAATAAATTAGGGATGTTAAAAATGTCTATTCATCATAGAAAATACATTTTCTGTATATCTATTTCTTTGGAAAATATTTTTTTCTCTTTATGTTTTTCAGCTTCCATCACTCATCTTTGAATGTCTTTAAAAATGTTTTTCAAACCCTGTTCTATTGTGCAACTTTTCTCTGTGGCAGTCTCCTGTCTGCAAAGGTCATTTACTATCAAGTTTACTGTATATGCCTAATTTTATATTGTGCAATAAATCTCCAACAGCCCCTACATGTGACAAGTCTGAAGGTTCAATCAGAGGTTGGATGTATCAATGTTTAATGCATTTCTCAATAAAAAATTAGCACATGTCTTCAACTAAAATAAATGTTCTTGTTTTATGTGCTCTGTTTTACAAGAGTATTAAAATGGTTTTTTTTATTATAGTTTTAGTATTCAGATAGGGATAGTATCAAATTGAACTGTTCGGTTAACAAAGTAAAATACACTGTGAAACACGATTATATTAATTCTGAAAAATCTAAAAAATACAGATGATCAGGTATATGGAGACAAACAACATAAAACAAAATACACTTGATTTGCATAAAATAATAAAATGTTTTGAAATTTAAGAAAAAAATATTATGTATTTAGAATTGAAAAATTAGCCTTGCTTTTTCCTCTTACGTTAGGGTAAAAATGATTCAAAATATTGTATTTGGAATAGCAAGTATTGCATGAACAATGACAACACCAAAACCACTGAATTATTGTCCAAATCATCAATACCTGAAAACTTACTTCAGGATATAGGTCTTGACTAATAACAATAATTTTTTTTCCATTTCAGTTGTGGGATAGTCTGAAAGCTAAAGTGAATAATGATTCAAAGAGCTATGATACACACAATATAAAGTAGCTTATTCACATGTATGTATATGTGTACATATCATAATTAAAATTGAAAAGAAATATTATATATATATGTTGTTTCAAAGCAAAATACTTTACAGTATGAAATCTCATTAATCCGTCCCATAAATTATTTTAATACAGAGATTTTAGAGGCCAAAACCATGTTATAGATCTGAAATAGAAATCAACACAGCAACATATGCACATTAAAATTGATATAATTTTAAGATTCTCCATGGTCATTTGGAGGGAAAATATAAGCCATCTTGCTGATAGAATCAGGGGCTCTTATATTCAGTCATTTAAACCAATGCAATTTCTAATGGTTTTACTTGTGCTGTGGTGAATTTACTATAAATCCCACCAGTGTGACAGATTCAATCAGTCCATTTGTTGGAATGACAGGTCATATTTGCAGCAGAATGATCCAGCACCAAATATTTCAAAATCACTAAAGATATTAAAAATGACAAAGAATGCAAAGAGCAAGAAAATAGCAGTCAGTACAGCCCAATTTCAGAAATAAAAAGCCACTTAGATAACTACAAAATTACCTGTAACTTGCTGCGGAAAACAAATTGCTATCAAATCTTCTATTAAGAATTCTTCGCCCTTTAATTAGCCTCTATGAAATTGGACAATATTCTCTTTGGTACAACTTTTCTGTATCATAATTCCCATACAGAAGCAGTGAAGTATGCTAAAAACAATTCTAGATACTGGGAAGTTCCGGCTCCTAGACCCAACTCTGTGACCTTGGGCAAATCTTTTAATTTCCCCAGACCCTGATATCTTCAGTTGGAATATGCAAACATATCTGTAGTCCCTTAGTCTCACAGTTGGGGAGTATAAAGCCAAATTTTAAAAAATCATCACCAGATGAATAAGTATTGAAAACTGTAGAGAAATAGACACTTGTAAGATACTATTATTTTCATAATTTTGTGTTAAGAAATTTGTTTAAATGAAAATTTCTCTGATTAATCTTTAACATTACTTTATCTTAACACTGCTTTGCAAATTATGTGTTGTGCTTTCTGCATAAAAATTAGTTTTCTCCTTTTCAAAGCAATTCTTTTCTATATACTTTCTGACTGTCCCATTTTCATATTAATATATCTGATAAGTAAGATTAAATAAAAGAAAGGCCAAAAAATTGCATTATAAGCTAATTTACTGAAGTTGATTTCTAATTTCTTTTTCAAATAGTACAATGACTATTAATCAAACTAAGCTCCATAAGAAGGTTATGGAAAATGAAATACAGTTTTAACTAAGGTATGGAGAATACTCATTAGTCTCAATCTGGAGTCTGAAATATATCTCTCTGAAATATTTAGAAGTCCCAGAAAGTTAAAATTTTCTCCATTTTCTTCCATTTTTTTCTAGAGGTCAAAATTTTGCCAATACATTTACTCTGGCCAACAAAATTTAATGCAAGTTTCCCATAGAGAGTTAATCACTAAATTGTTGACTGTAACTTTTATACACACACATAAACACACACTCATCCTGAATAGCTATCATCCTGATGAGTCTCCAAATGTTTACTCCATATTTATTCATACCCAAACAATATACTGCTAATTAAAATTTTAAATTGATGATGGATAATAATAATAATAATAATAATAATAGATAGATGATGGATGATGATAGATGGGTGATAGATAGATAATACATAGAAACAAGGGCTCTGGGATATGTCCTTGGGCATATTATTTAATCTCCTTATTTCTTGGAGCTTCAGGTTCTTTCTCTGTCCAAAGAGGATGAGAGCAGGACCTAATTAATAATGTTGTGAAGATTAAATGAGGTAATATATAGAAAACCATTGTACAGCACCTGACTCATAGTAAGCACCTAGTAACTGTTGTATATTTATGATGTTATTATTAATCATTACTATTTCACAGCTAATTTGCATACTTAGCTGTACTTTGTGGAGCATTCTCCCATATCACAATTTATAGGTCTACATCCCATTAGGTGGCTACACATGGCTATTATATGACTGCATAATACATTTTTCTGAACAGTACCTTATTTGGGGACATATATTGTCTTTCAACGAACATTGGTTTTCACATACTTGTGGAATTGAGGGTTGTTTGTTAGAAATTTACTTCAAAAATGACTTACCCTTTTTGAAATTTTTTTAAGTTTTATTTATTTATTTTGAGAGACACAGAGACAGCATGAGTGGGGAAGGGGCAGAGAGAGAGGGGGGGAGAGAGAATCCCAAGCAGGATCCATGCTGCCTGTGCAGAGCCCGATAGGGCTCAAACTCACGAAACCACGAGATCATGACCAGAGCCAAAATTAAGAGTGGTAAGCTTAATGGATTGGGTCACCTAGGCACCCCCAAAATGACTTATCTTTAAACTAGGCCATGTTGTTAATTATATCATCATTTTAAGATATTGGCACTAACATTAATATATGGACCATTGATACAATTCCATTCCTAATTAGTTTTTAATTAGAGAGTATATTACTATATCTAATTACTATCTAAACTGACAGTTCCAGAGTCTATTACCTTCACATATAATTTTAATTTTCACCGATCCATTATGAGATTTATACTAGGATAACTGGCTGACTTTATATTAGTAGCAAACATAATTTTAGAACAAATGACTAAAATACTTTGACTTAGATATTTGGTAATGTTACTTACCCTTTAATCCAAATGTGGGGTTGAAATTTATAAAACTTTAAAATATATTTAATGCCTCATTATTTCCTTTGTTTTGCTTAACAATAATAATATTAACATTGATAATACATATAACATATATATAATAATAACAATTAATAATAATAATAAAACTTCCTTGAATAGCAGGAAACACTTCCACAGATTTAAACAATTTTATGCAGTTAGATATGTGGTCATCAAACACTTATCTTTTACCTAATAGTATATTTCCATTTGCTGAAAGTTAGAGTTTCTCTACAAAAGAATTTTTGAGAAGAGATTTGATTGCTAATATGAGTTATTTCAAAATGTTACAGACATAAATGGAAATATAAAATAATACAAATACCACTAAGAAGGGGAAGGTGGAGGTCATGATCAATGAGATGCTGACCAGAGGTAGCATAGAGGTGATTTATCTATGGCTGTGATGACATTTTATTAAGGGAGGGACAATTTTTAGATATAATAAGGAATTCAAGTAAATAAAAAGTATCTAAGCCCAGAGAAACAGAATAAGGAATGATTAAACCTCACATCAGGTTACTACCATTGGTTAAGAAATCATATCAACTATGGCTCACTTGCTCCCTGAATTGGTGCTGCCCCGTGCCATACATAACTGGCCAGGTTTGCCCCCTTAGAAAAGCAAATGTGTGTGAAGCTTCCAGATTATGCTGCTCTTTTCTTCTCATTTCACTAATAGGTGACTTGAGCCTGAAAATTCCAGCACACAGTTGGCTGGCTGCAAAACTGGGACTGGGGTGCAGGTTTTCCTTACTTCCATGTGACAATAATTTCTACCACCTACACATTCATAATTCATACAACAAACCTTCTAATCTAGCATTTGAACTTGACTTTGGTTTTTGACACCTGGTCAAAACCAGGTTTTATATCCCCTAAGACTGACCTTGGCTCTTTTTATATACTCTTTAAGTATTGTTCATCTTGTATTATGGAACTAAAATGCCTTCACATGTCATTTCATCCAACCCCACATCTGTGCTGATAGGGGAACTAAACCAGGTTAAATTAAGTGACTTTTGAAGTTAAACCAAACTTAGGGAGAAAGCAAGACTGGAAGGTCACTTCAGTAGCAGAATCAGGCTCTTGCTATAATCCCATAATGCTGAAATGTTCTTCTCTGGTTGTCATCTGGAAGGAGGTTTGATTTCTCCTTTTGCCTGGTACTGGCTGACATTTCTCAATCCCAGTGCAGCAACTGTAAATTCCAGCCAAATTGTGTTTAAACAATGATTCACACTGCACCTATGACAACAATTCGCATGTACATTATATCTCTCTAGTGTATATAAAATGGACTTATTTGTATACATATATCTATATCACATATAAAGAATACAGGTATGTTGTCTCGTTATAAACAAAAACTCACTGGATAATCATTCACTGATTCCATGAAGACTTTTCCTTAAAACATGTCTAAGTTTTGCTTTCCTCACAACTGTAATTCAATGGGAAAACAAAACAAAACAAAACAAAACAAAACAAAAATCTTGCTTTTTCAGCAGTTTCAACAAAGTTCTGGGCTTGAGCCTCAGACTCTGATTGGCTTAGTTTAATTATGAGCATTTGTCTTTTTCTAAATAAATCACCACAGTCTGAAGAATCAGAGGCTCTAAATTGGCCAAGCCTGGTTTACCAACCAACTCATGGGAACAAATAGAGTCAATTTCACCACATAGAATAAGAAAAAAGGAGGACAGTGCTTGAAGGAAAATTGGAAGAGTATTATCAGAATTAGGCAGAACATCAATAGACATGCTGTTATATTACCCATATAGTAATTTATTTAAAAAAAAAACCTAAGTAAAAGAGTACAGATATATCCACCTGTATACAAGCTAGCTCTAATCTTAAATCCACATACTATTAATTAGGAGGTACTCTAAACAGGATGTGATACACCAGAGATTGTTACTTAGGTTTTTAACAATTCTTATGAAAATTTTCACCATAAGATTTTAATTAGCTTAAGAGATATTAGAAATAGCTCTCACTGATGAAATCTTTGTACCAGATAGATGACCAGTGATAAAAGTGGTTATCAGTTCTCTTGCATGCATATAAATAAGGTGTAAGAATCCTCCAAATGTCACAGCCTATCAATTTTACTATAACTCAAGAACCGTAACTACAGTGTCCCATGCTCCTGTATTTCATAGAATGAGCAATGGTCTAAACCATTAAAATATTGTTGCTTTTGATGCAGTGAGACTTTCACGTACAATACTTGGAAGGATGGGACTCTAAGTGAGTAAGGAGCCACTGAGACTTATTTAGGCATCAACAAAAGTTTCTTGTGATAGTATGCATTAATTTATCAAAATAACAACTTCGTTTTCGATCATTAGTATAAGTGTTCAGGCCATAATTGTATACAACTCAGCTGAAACTTAGGAGTTCATAACAAAATACACGAATTAAGGCAAATATTTACACTACCGAGAGCAATATTAGGATGTATGATCATAATTTTATGCTATAAATACTGAGAAGCAATAATACATTTTTTGATCAAAATATCCATTTGAATTTCAAATGATGTTGATTTTCTAACACAAATTCTAATTTTTTTAGTTACATATTTTTTTTGTGATGGGGACTTTTATGATTTGTGCTCCACAATTTTAAAATATGCAATTCAGTATTATTGACTATGCTCACCATGCTGCAGTAAGTACATCCCCGTGACTGATTTATTTTATAACTGAAAGTTTGTACCTTTAGACACCTTTTGTCCATTTTGTCCACACCCACCATACTCCCTCTGGCAACCATCTATCTGTTCTCTTACATCTATAAGCTTGTTTTTTTTTCTATAAGATTCTACATATGAGATCATATAGTACTTGTTTTTCTTTGAAGTATTTACTTAGCATAACGCTCTCCAAGTCCATCAATGTTGTTGCCAATGGAAATATTTTCTTTTTTATTTTTATAGCTGAAGAGTACTCCTGTGTGTGTGTGTGTGTGTGTGTGTGTGTGTGCATGTTATGTGTGTGTAGTATAATGCTGCAGTGACTATATCTTTTCAAATTAGTATTTTCATTTTCTCTAGATAAATACTCAGGAGTGGAATTGCTAGATCATATGGCGGTTCTATTTTTGATTTTTTGAGGAACCTACATACTGTTTTTCCATAGTGGCTGTACTAATTTATTTTCCCACAGGGTCCTCTTTTCCCCACATCTTGGCCAACACTTGTTATTACTCATCTTTTTGATAGCAGTCATTCTGACAGATGTGATATTCTCACTGTGGATTTGACTTGCATTTCCTTGATGATTAGTGAGGTTGAACATCTTTTGATGTGCTTATTGGCCATCTTTGGAAAAAATATCTATTCAGATTCTCTGCCAAGTTTTTAATGATTTGTTTGCTTGTTTGCTATTGAGTTGTATTTCTTCTTTTTGTATCTTGGATATTAATTCCTTATCAGATATATGATTTTCAAATGTTTTCTCCCATTCATTTGGTTGCTTTTAATTGGTGTAAGATCTCAACTGGTGTTTTATGTTTATAACCACCAGTCTATAGCAATTGAAAAGTCATATGGCCTTAGGGCATCTGGGTGGCTCAGCCGGTTAAGAGTCCAACTCAATTTCCGCTAAGGTCATGATCTCACCTTTTGTGAATTCAAGCCCCACATCAGGCTCTGTGATGACAGCGTGGGGCTTGCTTGGGATTCTCTCTCTCTTGGTCCTTCCCCGCCCCCTCCCCATTCTCCCTTTCTCTCTCAAACTAAATAAACATTAAAAAAAAGTTATATGGCCTTAACCCCTTTGAAACATGGGTACGTGAACCTGTTGGAAATGGTGGTCTTTATCTTGCTTCCTCTGAATAAGTGAAACTAGCTCTACTAATTTGAATAGCTATGTGTTGCTATTATGAATTACTTAATAGTATCAAATATATCAATTATAAATATAAAACATGTTTTATCTTATTTATTTTATTAAGAACTTCGAAATGAGTATACCGTTATGCTTCAACACAGGGTAAAGCACAGAAAGTGGTAAAAAGTAAAGCATTTTATTTATTTTTCTGTTATATGAGAATTAGGGCTTTCATTTTTAACATCTTTCAAAAAAAGGAAACAAATAAAATAACATTGGTTACCATGCATTTGTCATACATACATACTTTTTTATTGACCAGTAAATAGAGGTCTATATCTCATATTTATATTTAAACTCTCATATGTGAAACACAAAGTTAATATGCATTAATTAAATAACTTACTCATTCATTTAATGCTTCTACAAATAATACTTGGAAGAAAAGGGTTTCAGGCAGGCTTGAGACTATTATTTTATGTTATGTTAATAGTATATTTTTATGAGATATAATTAACATATAACATATTAGTTTCAGGTGTATAACAGAATGATTAAATAAATGTATATATTGCAAAATTATCACCATGGTGAGTCTAGTTAACATCCAGAACCACTCATAGTTACAAATATTTTCTTTCTTGTGATTGATAAATTTTAAGATCTAACTTTCATATCTATCAATTTTTACTCTGAATGTAAATGTAGCTCCAATCAAAAGACATAGGGTGTCGGATGGATAAAAAAAAAAATAAAACCCACATTCTGCCTACAAAAGACTCATTTTAGAACGAAAAATAATTGCAGAAGAAAGTGAGGGAATGGAGAACCACTTACCATGCAAATGGACATCAAAAGAAAGCCATAGTAGCAATACTTATATCAGACAAACTAGATTTCAAAACAAAGACTATAGCAAGAGATGAAGAAGGGGTCTATCCAACAAGATTAACAGTTGTAAATATTTATGCCCCCAACATGAAAATCCCAAATATATAAAACAATTAATAACAAACATAAGGGAACTCATTGATAATAATACAATGATAGTAGGGGACATTAACACCCCACTTACATGAATGGACAGATTGTCTAAGCAGAAAATCAACACAGAAACAATGACTTTGAATGGCACACTGGATCAGATGGACTTAACAGATATATTCAGAACATTTCTTCCTAAAACATCAGAATAAACATTCTTTTTGAGTGCTCATGGGACATTCTCCAGAATAGATCACATACTAGGTCACAATCAGGCCTCAACAAGTACAAAAAGATTGAGATCATACCATGCATATTTTCTGACCACAATGCTATGAAACTTGAAGTAAACTACAAGAAAAAATTTGGAAAGACCACAGATACATAGAGATTAAGAACATCCTATTAAAGAATGAATGTATTGACCAGAAAATTAAAGAATAAATTTAAAAATACATGGAAACAAATGAAAATGAAAACATGACAGTTCGAAACCTTTGGGATGCAGCAAAAGTGGTCATAAGAGGGAAGTATATTGCACTACAGTCTTATCTCAAGAAGCAAGAAAAATCTTAAATACACAACCTAACCTTACACCTAAAGGAGCTAGAAAAAGAATAACAAATGAAGCCTGAAATCAGCAGAAAAAGGGAAATAATAAAGACTAGAACTGACTCAGTCAGTTAAGCACAGAACCCAATGCGGGGCTTGAACTCACAAGCTATAAGATCATGACCTGGGCGGAAGTCAGCCATTTAACTGACTGAGCCACCCAGGTACCCCTGCCTGACCATTTATTGAAGTGCAAATCTAGTCTTGTTCATCAGAACCAATGAGCTCCTCCTTAAAGCAACTTGTTTTAAAACCTAATTTTCCTTTTTGTTCCCATAAAAACCCTGAGTCCATTTCCTGCAATCAGGACACTAATTTGGGTTTCTACCTAAATCTGTGTGCCCCAAATTTCAAATAAACAATTTGCCTCTTGAACTGGCTTCATGTTTTTAGCTTGATGGATAAACAAAATATTCTATATCCATACAATAGAATATTACTCAGCTATAAAAAAAGAATGATGCTACAATCTGGATGGACCTTGGAAAAATTATGTTAGGTGAAAGAAACCAGTCACAAAGACTATGTATTATATGATTCCAACTATGTGAAATATCCAGAATAGTTAAATCCATAAAGACAGAAAGTAGATTAGTGATTTCTGGAAGCTGAAGATCAAGGAGAAATAGGCAATGATGGCTAATGGGTACAAGGTTTCTTTTGGGGATAATAAAAACATTACCTACCTAAAACCTACTATATTGTAATTTAAAGGATGAATTCATGGTATGTGAATTAATCTCAATAAAATATAAAGTTTATAGCCTTTAACTCTTTTTTTTTGTATTTTCTTATTAATCACTTCACTATTCCATTACAGCATGCCCAGAACTATCTACTATGTTCTAGCAACATGCTAAGTGTAAGAGTCATAAAGATACAGTACTGAAGTCAAGAAGCTAACTTTGTAGAGAAGAAAATAGAAACATAACAAAAACCTATAACATCATGAAGCAGAATAGAAGACAGTATACAACACTACTGTTAATGGAGCTGGACTTTCTGGATTCAAAAACCAGTTTAGCCACTTTCTGAAAGTGATCTTATGCGAAGTAACCTTTATAAACTTCTATTTTCCCCCAGGGAAATTGAATAACAGCACCTATCTCATTTTATGATTTGAGTATTAAATGAAAGTTTGAATGGAAACATCTGGTATAATGCCTGGTTTATAGTCTAAACACTAAATAAATGGTAGCCATTATCATTATGCTAGACATGTGTTCAAATTGTTATGGGAGCTTAAAGAAGGAAATACATAACTCTTTCAAAAGTCCAGGCAGTCTTTCAAGTGTGAGGTTGAATTTGAAGGATTAGTAATATTTAATAAGGAAAATAATTGAAAAGTGACATTCATAATACAGGGAAACAACAGATCGTATGAACAAGCAGCTCTTGGCCATAGTTCCCATTCACAGGTTCTTAGAGAAATGCCATTCTGTGATGAACTTTCTGTGGCAGAAATGCCATTCTGTGATTTAACTTTCCCCAACAAAATTAGAAAATTTAAAAAAAGAGAGATTGAATTGAATTTAAAAACTTTCTTTCATGTACTTTGTAAAATGGACCTTTATTTTGATATTAATCATATTCCAATTTTAGTAGGTTTTTATATAGTCACTATTTTATTAAATAAGAGAAATAGCACATGGAAGCATTGCTTTTAATTCTGACAGATAAATCACCACCTTTCTTTTGATGATCATAATTTATTTACTACTTCGTTTCACATTTTACTGCTTAATGCAATATGAGAGTCTGGTAATCACTGTTCAGAGTGGGATTAAATGAGTTCAGAAAGGCAGGCAGGAGTTAAACTGTGAAGATTTCCTACCCTGTTAAAATTAGGTTCCATTTTGGATGTGATGGGATGAGAACATGGGAGAATGTTAACAGGTTTGTGACATAAACAAATAAAAGTAGCCATTAATAAACATTATTATATCAATAATTGAAAAAAAAAACTTCTTCCTCAATAATTTAAAACTTCAAATTACACAGCTTGGGGATAGGATATACAACATACCAAATTTAATTAAGTAGAGTGTATATGTTTGCATGTTTTCATGTGTACTCCTTAAAAAACAAACAAAAACAAAACAAAACCACACTTAAACTAAAATATTGGCTAGTGTCTCTGGTAGACTGAATTTAGATGCCATGGAAAAAGAATGGAATATAACTTCTACAACATGAGATAAACTGTTACATTTTTATATGACACACTTTATTTTTCCAAAACAATATTATGAAATTATATAAAATGTCTTAAAATAATATTTTAAAATAAGCCAAATTATTTATTACAGTTTTTCCTTGAATTGAATAATTCTATATATTTGCACATTAAAAGCTTCAAGTCATGCAAAAGATATATCCCTGTTTTAATTGATCATCCAGTGGCTGTTTTTGCATAATTCACCAATTTCACATTCAAAATTATTATGTACATGTCCTTAGTGCTTTTAGAAAAAATAAAAAATAAGATAAAATTATGATTATTATGCATAACCTTCATATTATTTTTCTTTGAGCTCAATGGAAGATAACACTGAATTTAAAATAGGCTATTACATAGGTTTCAATAGTAAGAGTCTTGCCAATGTTAGTCCTCATTAATAGTTACATATCTGAGAAAATATTTGTATAATCTCTCTATGCAAGCTTTGAAACAATTTGTAGGTGTTAGTAATGCCACAAAACATCAATCATTCACATCCATTTATTTCAGTACATAATGAGTTAATTTGGATATCCCTGTGTTAAGTCCATACTATAACCCATTAGATGAAATCACTTTTAGAGATGATATTAGTCTTATAATGCATAGAACTACAAGGATATTCATAATGTCATTATGATATTATAATAATGAAGTGGTCAAAGAATGAAAAATCTCTTATAAGAGGTTTGATTTTTCTACATGAAATTATGGAAGAGGTGGTTAATTATATCTAGCTCAACTTGGCTCCAAAATGGTCAAGTTTGAAATATTCTTATAAAAGATTCTGTGTCTAATTTTGACCTATTTTATTTTTCAGTTTTAAAATTTTTGTGGTGACAATATGCCTTTGAAGTATGAACATATATTATTATTGTTGAGAAATGAGAGGTAAGGTTTCGGAAAAGAGATAGTGTCAGAATGAAGTTAGAGAAATAAACTACTAGTGACATTCTCGAATAAGAGAATTACTATAGGGTTTTGACTTATGCACTTGTGAAGGCTGGTATCACAGTCTTGGTCTACTGTTTCATCTCCACTCAACCTGAATGCACAAGACAGGCAGTAAGGTTTGAAAGACGGACAAGGAGGGAAGAACAATGATGACTGAAACCTGTGTCATCATGGGAGACCCTATTGGCCTTTTCTCATTTCCAAGCCTCCAATCTCACTGCCATGGATAACTTGTAGACAGAGCTGTCACTATACCAAAGAACCAAACCTGCTCCTGGCTCGGACCTGAGACATTGACAATGGAGCTCCAGCAGGAGGCCTGGGCTGGGCTTCTGTCCATGCCAGTAATCTGAGTAAGCAAAAGCACAGAAACTTTGATGAGCTAAGAAGAGCTAGAACTTACCAATCTTCCTAGAGTGAACACAGCTACTGCTTTATTTTCCAAGTCTCACACAGATATCTCATGTGGCCAAATACAAGCAAAAACCATAAAAGGAAAAGTTTCTGGGAAATGTAGTTCAGCCTATCGAAGTCAATACATTCTAAAGCCATCAGAGTCAGCTAGGCACCCAAATACCCTTCTTTTGACCATACTTAACTTCCAAATAGAGATGATAGTAATGTCATGCTTCTGCCTAATATTATATACCTATCCTGCATACAATGAAAAGCATGTTAACTTTCTCCTCCTACAGGTACAATGTCATCTTGTCCGTTTTTTAATTAATGTCCCATTCTTCTGGCTGAGTCATAGTCCCTCTGTTTGATATCCTGTAACTAAAATATTGAACTATTAAATCAGCTAGTGCTTACAAATGTGATGTTAGATAGGAGAGTAGTAGATGAAAAGAGAAAAACAATCAGTTACTAAATTTCTAAATATATTTATAAAAGTTAGGAAGAAATACACGTAACTGTTACAGTTTTCATTTTTGCAAGCAGCAACATGATTGTAGCTGATACATACCTAACTTCTTTCTCTATATATTCTTTCTCCTTTGCCCTCAGCTAGTCAAAGTTCCTTGAATACCAGGGTGATGCGAACTTTTAATGCTGTCAGAAGTGAGTTGTTGAATTAGTTCAGTCCTACTTGGATTGTGTTGTTATAGCTCTCCATTGACTTGATCCAGAAGATACGGAAGTACTAAGAGACATCCTAGAAAATCTTCTGAATTCCGAATAGAATCCTCTTTATTCACATCGTGTAGTAGTAACCCAAGTCTGTCCTAGAACTGAAGATTAGTCACCCCAATTGGCACAAACTCATTACTTTGCTTGATAACTTATTGGCAGACAGAACCCCAAAGAGTCAAACGGCAGACTCCACTTTTGGTTTAAAGTAACCCATTGTGTGTCCCTTGGAGGAAGCATTCTGTCTTTGGAAACTGAGACCTCTAGATCAGCAAAGCTTACACTTGTGGGGATAGGAAACAAAATTTTGTTAGAGGATCAATAGGGGTAAATACAAAGAAAAGCTGTTCACATTAACACCACTTAATTACTAAACCCATGAATACTAGCTTAGGACAAAGCCAGTACATACACTGTATACTATCAACTGGAGGATATTGCTCAACTCAATATAAGGCACTGGAAGATTTGATTTCTTTATCTAAATTATGAGAGATGTAGTATTATTCTTGCTTTGATTAAAGAGTGGTGTAGTTTGAAATGTACCTTTTTTCCACATTTGCTTGCCAAGTGGTGCTGTTGTGTTTCAGTTTCGATTTTTAAATTTTTATCCTGTCACTATTTCATTGAGGTATGAATATTTATTTCCTAAGTAATGCTGACTATTGAGCAATGAAAGGCAATAAGCCAGAATGGAAGCAGCATGGGTTGTGGGAACACATAACCTGGGTTTACACCTTGGCCTTGTCATGTACTAGGAATAATCTCCAGGGAGTAAATGTCTATGACTCTTAGTCTTCTCACTTTTAAATGGGTGTAATAATAACACATCACACTGTTTAGTGAGAATTCAATAAAATGTATATAAAACAGAATAATTATGTGCCTACATAATAAACATTAGTATTCTAATTGCATTTTAAATGGTAAAATGCATATTCTCCTATAAATGAAGCAGGGTAAAATATTATAAGGTAACGAAAGACTCATAAATCAAATAATTATATTCAAAATGTATTCTAGAAATTGCATTTGCTGCTTGTGCTATGTAACAAATACTGAAACAACGTAAAAAATATTTATTTTTCCCTATCTCTGTTAATCATCAGAAGAATGCAATTGCATTTAAATAGGTATTTAAATAAGTATTTTAAAAGATTAAACTGTTAAATATATGTACATTATATGCATATTATGTATTCATCGTATACATATTATATGAACTTATTTGATTTCTCTACAATATTTATATTTGTAAATCTGCCAGAAATTTGGATATCCCATTCAGTATTTGGTAGTTTATTTTCATCAGCTTAGTCTGTGTAGTTTGCACTATGTAAGTCAAATCCCTAAGCAACTTTCAACTAAAGTCAATGAATGTATAGAAGATCAAATGGTGTATTAAAGAAATATATTCTCTATCCTATCTTTGATTAAAATGGCTGCCTAAGTGTACTCAAAGCATGATTTTTTTTCGGTATGGTGGAGTCTATATCCCAGCACTTGCTCAAGATTAACAATGAGTGTTCTCAGTCTCTCACTATTTTTTCTTTTAATTTTAAATTTTCTTAAATCACTCATAAAAATATAGCCAAAGATACCTTTCATTTTGTATGCATGTTCTCTAATCTTATTTATATTCTAATATCTAGTTAAAACACACCATTATGAGTTCCAAAAATAAATGTCCCTTTGTACTAAGTGTTCAAATTATGCCCCTCCTTATTCTAAGTGATCATATTACGAGAAGGCACCTGTTTGTTCTATTCTAAGTTAATATTTATTAAGAATAAGGCCTGAAATCATCAACCCTTTCAATAGTTCTTTAGAAATGTAAAGTAAAAAATAATAATTGTATAGAAACATTCTGAGCTTTTAGTTGTAAATTGATGCAAGATAAAAGAAGTTATGATGGCAATTATGTAAATGAATGTAGAAAATTAGCTTGCCACTGCACTTGTTTCAGGAATAATTTTAAAGGCAGAAGGCAAACAAAAGAATTAGGATCTAGTTCAAAAACACAACAGTGTCATTGACATAAATGGCTTCCATCATTTGATGATCACAAAGACAACAACACTAACCTTTATTTTTTAAACTGTTACTGATTTATGTGTTTGTCTTCTGTACTGTATGCTTATTGAGTTAAAATTTCAGCTTCTCAAGAATTGCTGTGTTGAAACACAAAACATTTGAAAAGGTTAAACCTTTCATATGTAATGAGAAAGTAACCCACCTACTTAAGAATAACTAAATAAATGGTTAAAAAAACACAAAGATTTCTGCCAATGAAACAAAAGCTAATAATAAATAGGGTCTGCTTTTCCTATTAAATCTTACTCTGTGCTGTATTTTTTTTCCAATGTATGCTGTATTTTCCAATGTATTGCTGTCCATTTTGAAGAAATCAATTCTAATTTATATAATATCAGGCATTTAGATCTCAAGAATTCTGAAAATAAACTACACATGACACGCACAAGAAATATAAGTGCTGTACAGTTGAGTGTGATGTGCAAGAGAGTGTGTGGGTGCAAATATGAAATCTTTTCGGACAATAAATCTATGAAGAGTAAGTGAGGCTCTTCCTCCAACCTTCTATCAATAGCTTCACCATCAACAATAAATGTTTGCTTTAAATCTACAGATTTGGGATTCTATTAGGAATAAAAAACAATCTTGTCCCTTCAAGAGCCTTACAATCTAGAATAAATAAAGAAAAATTAACACGGCTGGGTAGTTAAGATAAATACTTCAGATATTGGGGTGCCTGGGTGGCTCAGTCTTTTAAGCGTCTGACTGCGGCTCAGGTCATGATCTCATGGCTTGTGGGTTTGAGCCCTGCATCGGGCTCTGTGTTGACAGCTCAGAGCCTGGAGCCTGCTTCTGATTCTGTGTCTCCCTCTCTCTTTGCCCCTCCCCCACCCATGCTCTGTCTCTGTCTCTGTCTCTGTCTCTGTCTCTGTCTCTCTCTTTCTCTCTCAAAAATAAATAAACATTAAAAAAAATACTCCAGATATTAAGAGATGAGAGTGATTATCAATGGAAGACCTCAGGGATGAAACTACCAGAGAAGGTGGCTTGTGAAAGATAATGCTAATATCTGCTTGATAAAAGTTATGTGCAAGGCACTCTCTAAGTACTTTATAAATAGGTTCTCATTTAATCTCCAACAGTATATGGAATACGTAGTATTGTTTTGCTAATTGAACTGATAGAGAAAATGGGGCATAAATCAAATTGCTCAAAGCTACACCACTATTAAAGCACCACAACCTGGATTTTTCCCACTCTGAAATTTAATCTGAATAAAGGGTAGTAAGAGCAAGACTCAGAATGTAGGAAGGAAAAAAAAAGACAATTGTTAAGAAGTATAAATGCACATATACAAAGCCCTAACATAGGAAATATTATGGAGCACATATCTAATATCACATTCTAATTATAAATGAATAAAGAT